>NW_023658186.1:22644-88321 GCF_015228065.2 Penaeus monodon
CACACACACACACACACACACACACACCCACACACACTATATATATATAAAATTATATAATATAATATAAATATATATATATATATATATATTATATGTATATATAAAAAATTGATACTATAGTATAAGCTAAAAAATAGTTTCCGCCTCATACCCAATCACAATCTTCTGGGCTTCCGCCGGCCTTAATAAAACACTTTTCGAAGTTTTCTAAGGTTGCAAGGGCCCAAATGTGCAGCCACACCCAATCCACAGTTTTCCCCATGTCACTAAAAAGTTAGATATAGTAAAGTCTTTTTTTAAGATTGTTTTAGGCATATAACTAATAACACAAATGATTAAAACATGCTATCCAGACAGGATTCATAAAATGAAGCATATATATTATATTATATATTATATATATATATAATTAATATATATATATATATATATACATATATATATATATATATATATATATATATATATGTGTGTGTTTGTGGGGTGTGTGTGTGTGGGGTGTGTGTGTGTGTGTGTGTGTGTGTGTGTGTATGTGTGTGTGTGTGTGTGTGTGTGTGATGGGGTCTATGTATATGTATATATATATACATACATATAATATATAATATATATATAAAATATTATATATATATAATTTTTATATATATGTGTTATACATATACATATGTACATATATATTTATGTATTTCAATATATACATATAACATGTATATAAAGTATACATAACATATATACATATATATGTATAGATATAAGAATTAAAACGCACCATATATATATATATATTATATATATATATATATATATATATATATTTTATATATTAATATGTGTGTGTGTGTGTGTGTGTTGTATACATAACATATATATGGATGTGTGTGTGTGTGGGGTGTGTGTGTGTGTGTGTGTCTGTGTGTTTTGTGTGGGGGTTTTGTGTGTGTGTGTGTGGGGTGTTTGCGCGTGGTGTATACATATATACATATAATAATACATATTTAATAATATATGTAACTATATGACATAATATTATATATATATGCCCCACACAACACCACACACACACAAAACATACATGCACAAACACAACCCCACACACACATACACACAACACACACATACACACACACACACACACCATCCACACACACACACACAACACACACACACCAACCAACACACTTTTTTTTATAATATAATATATATATATATATATATATAATGGTGTGTGTGTGGTGGGTGTTGTGTGTGTGTGGTGTGTGGTGTGTGTGTGTTGTTTGTGTAGTGTGGTGTGGGTGGTGTGTTTTGTGTCTATGTTATGAAATTATATAATAATATATATTTTAATATATATATAATAAATATATATTTTTATATTATATATATAGTTTTAATACATAAAAAAATTGTATATAATATTTTGTATAAATTTTTAAAACATATAACATGTTAAAGTATACATAACATAATGCTATATATGTAAATAAAGAATAATACCCCCAATATAATATATATATATATTAATAAATATATTAAAAATATATTTATTTTAATTTTTGTGGGTGTGTGTGTGTGTGTGGGTGTGTTTGGTTTTAATACAATACATATATAGGATTGTTTTGGTGTGTTGTGTGTGTTTTTGGGCGTGTGATACATATATAATATAATATTACTACATATTTAAATTATATGTAATATATGTACAAAAATTTTAAATATGCACACACACACACCGCAACACACCCCAAAACACACACACACACACACACACCACACACCACACAACACAAACACACACACACACACACAACATACACACAACACACACCACACACACCACACTTTTATATATATAATATATAATATATATTATTATTATTTTAATATGGTGTGGGGGTTTTTGGTGGTGGTGGTTTTTGGGGGTTTTGTGTGTGTTTTGGTGTGTGTGGGGTGTTGCGTGTGTGTTTGTGTGTGGGGGTTAGTGTGGTGGATATACATATTAAATATAAAATATATATTATTATATTATAAAATATATATATATAATATGATATATATATAAAATAATATAAAATAAAATATATATAATAATATATAATCACAATAACGGTATGCTCATGTTGAGCAGCCGGGGACCTTCCCCCACCCTTTCGCCCTAAACTCGATTTTACGCTTTTTTTCCACTTTACCCGAAAACCCCAAATATCTTTGATGTGCGCTTCTGTTTCGGTTTGTTTTTTCCCTCTTTTCCCTATCACCTCCCTGTCGCAAGCTTTCAAAATTTTACTTTCCACATGACCAAAAAACTTTTTTTCTCCTGTTAAAGATGTCCAACAGCCGGTCTTTACAATTTATATTTCTCAGCATTCTCATTCGTCTTTTTCCTGTCCACTAAGAGCTAAGTCTGTAACACCCATTTCAAACTTTTGATCTTTTTTTTGTCTTTACTTCAGCACCCAACACTCGAACCAATGTGCTTGGGAAAAAAAATGATTTTCAATAACCTCAGTTTTTGTTCGAAGGTAATGCTTGGGTCTTTCCAGTTTTAATGAGATCAATTTGGCTTTTTTGGCAATGGAAATTTTTTATATGGGTGAATCTCTTGTTTATTAAAACAGCCCAAGATAAGGAAATTTTCACTTTTTCACACTTTCCCATTGATTGTAACATTTTCACTTTTCTTTCCGGGTTATTTTGAACTCTTGTTTCTTAGTTTTTTGGAAAAGAAAAAAGCCACCTTTTCGTTTGTTCTCTAACTTTATCTAGTAGTTTTTATAGTTCAGTGATACTGCTGGAAAAAATTTAATCATCGGCGTACAGATATGAATTTGTATCCTCCAATCTACATTCCTTAAAAATTCTCTGGGGCACCTTCAAATTGTTTCGAAATATTTAAAGAGTGGGAGACAGAATGAAAACCTGTCCACTCCTTGTTTATTCGAACCTTTCTGAAAACCCAAAATTTTTTTCCCACTGTTTGTTTTGGTCATACATGGTTTTATTATTTTGGATGATTTTTTTTTGGAAACTTATATCGTTCATGTTTTTCCCCAAATATCGTGAAAAACCTATCAAAAGTTTTCCAAAAAACGATGAACCAGGTTTAGGTTTTTTTTTGGTTCTCTTTTTTTTCTCTATGATCTTTTGATTTAAATCTTTTTTGGTCCCTTTCCGGGCGAAAACTGTTTTCTCTCAATTTCCCCCCCTTTAACTTCATCTTCATTTTTTTCAGAAATAATTTTCCCCCTTTTGATCTTTTTTTTATGCTTTTGTTATTGTTCTTAGTCGTCCCCTTTTTTTTTGGGAGAAAAAGACTGTTTTCCCCCATCTTTGGCCTCTTTTTTTCCATTTTTTGTCAGAGTTTGTAGAAGAAGTTTAAAACCTTTCGCCAGCTTTTTTGTTCTGCTTTTTTTCTTATTCCGGGCTTTTTTTCTTTTTTCTTTTAAGTTTTTTATAATTTTTTCTAGCAGTTTTTTTTAGTCTTATTCTTTTTGTTTGGGTTTTGGGACATATTTTTCCCCTCTTCTTCTTCTTTTCCACCCCAATAAATAGTCCTTCTCTTTTTTGATAGTGTCCGGGGTTTTTTAAAATTTCCCCTTTGTTTCGTCCCCTTGGGTAGATACTTGGTTTCTTTGCTTTGAACATTTTTAATTCTCTGGCTTTCTTTAAAATTTTTTTTCCTTTCTTTTCCATAATTTTTTGAATTTTTGTATTTTTTTTTTTTGTAAATTACTTTTTCCGGGTTTATTGATACCCTTTGTTTTTGGCATCTTTTTTTAAATTTCACTTGTTTTTTTTTCAGTATCCGGGGGTTTTTTCCCTTTTCTTTTTGGGTTTTTATTTTAAGCCGCTCACAAGTTCTTTCCTTTCTCCCCCCTTTGGGGTTTTTTATCATCTTCCAGTTTTTTAAAAAACCCTTTTTCCCCCCCCCGGGGGGGGGCTCCCCGTCTCCGCCCCCTTTTTTGGGGCGTCCGGGGGGGCAAAATTAAAAATCAGGTAGGCGTTTGGAAAATCCGGCCCTTGTGGCCCCGGGGTTTCCCCCTTCTTGGGGGGGTTTTGGAGGGGATAAGTTTGGTTTGCCCTCGGGGGGTGGGACCTCCGGGGCCGTCATTTTTTGGGGTCCCCCTATTATTTTGGGGCCCCCGCGGGTTCCTCCGGGGGGTGCCATGCCCCCCCCTTTTCCCGGGTAAAAACATTTGCTTTTTTTTTTGGCTGAAGTTTTTTTGGTTTCTTTTCTCTTTTCTGTTTGCTCTTTTTTTTCCCCTCATGTGGGGGTTTCTTCCAAAAACCCCAATCCTCCCAAAATTTTCCCCCAGCAGTTTCGATTTTTTTCGCTCCAATGTTATCCGGTTTTTGTTGAGGGCTCCCCCTTCCCCCCGGGGGCTCCTTCCCAGCCGAAACAACTCCTTCTCGGGACTTGCTGGTCCCAGGAAATGGGGATTTTTGGTTTTCCTGGTATCAGGCCCAACCCATGTCACGGACACGTTAGAGTACGGGTACAGGGGCCAAAGGAGATCGACTACATTTTGTTAGCACGCGATGGAGGATCCCCCCGAACTGTGATTTTTCCCGGAGTACCGAGTTTTTGGCACTGACCATGGGGGTTTGTGGTCCCCTACAGGTACTTCAAAACACTCGTCCCTCCAGGTGTTTCACTTGGACAGATGGGGGAGGAGGATGTCCCCATGGGTCCCCATAGAAACTATGATAAAATTCACGAATTTGAAAACCTGATGGACCGAGGGCTCTGTGAAAGTTCTTCGTGCGAAATACTCTAGGCAGTGCAGGACCCCACTGGAATGCCTAGGGAAAGGGCCAGAATTCCATTCCTGGAACAATGGAGGCCACGGAAGCGTGGCTCGGCTGAATGGCAATCAGGTCTTGCGCGCTCTTTGTGCTGGGGTGGGGCCCACTGCAGAAAAGGGGACAGGAAAACATTCACGGAATCTTGTGAGGGGTTGAAGGCCATTTTTGGTAAAGACCTTCGCCTGCTTACCAAGCCCTGAGAAAGTTAAACTAAAAAGTCCCCCTTGCAGAGACTGCAGAGTGCTGAATGGATGGAAGATCATCTCGGATTATGTTGGGGTTCGTAACTTGGGCTGAGTTTTTGAGCAGTGTACCAGGTAGACCCTCCATCGTAGCTTAGATGCAAGGGGATCACAATCCCTATGGGGACCCACCCATCAGCGAGGAACCCCCTACCCTAACGGAGGTTAGGATGGTGTTTTCCAAACCGAAGGTGGAAAACTGCAGGGCTATGTGAACCCTTGAACTTTAAAGGCTGGAGGTTAAACCCAGGCCCAGGGCTTGCATGCAGTCTTGACTGCCATCTGGCAGTTGGACCATTCCCCCTTTACCTGTTGAGGGGCAAGTCATCCCTTCTGGGAAAGGGGGGGGGATCGTTGGACGCAGCAACTACCTGGCATTACACTGCTCAGCATTTTCCGCCCCCAAAATTCTTCAAAGGATCCCAACCATTACTTTGGGCCCCGAACCAGAGCAGTCTGGATTCCTCCTGGGGAAGTCCACAATGACCTATCCTAGCACTGTGAGTAAATTTTGGAAGCTGTCGTGAGTTTTGGGCATGGGTTTTTTTTGCCTACATCACCTCAAGAAGGCGTTTTACTCGGTGCCCCCGAGAACGCTAGGGAGATTCTGAGACTTGGGGGAAACCGAACAGATTATTTGGCCTAATACAAGCCTAATACCGGGACTGAAAGTGCTGAAATTTGGGGGAAAACCCAAAACCCTTTTCACCCAAAATGGGGTAATTGACAGAGCCCTACCCAAAGTCAGGGGGAGCTACATTGGGGAATATAAGGTCTCAGACCTTTATTTTCCGATGATGCTGCAATCCCAATTAAGTCCCGGAACACGGTGGCGGCTCTTGATGCATTTTGCAATGGGGCCAGAGGTCTCCTTTAAAAAAAGAGCAAAATTCAGTACTTTGGGGCCTTTGGGGGGAAAAAAAGTTCATCGAGCCATTCTTGCTTTAGGGCCTGAATCACAGAGGCTTTGATACCTTGGTATGAGTCCATGTCTCTGGGTTTTCAGACCAAGAAATCATACCGGATTGTTGGCAACAGGAGCCCTGAACTAATCAACAAAAGCTTTGGAGGTCGTTACCCAGCAGAAGGATAAGCACGGTCCCCCTTAGGGATTTATACGCCCCCTTTTGCCTTTAAGGAAGTGAAACCTGGAGCTATCTGGCCTTTGGGGGAATCGTCGATGTTTTTTTAAATCTCTTCGCGGGCATGGGGGACGTGTTGTACATATCTGTGTGCATTGTGTCTAATACATATACACAAAAAAACAGACACACAGGACAACACCCCCCCCCCCCCACACCCACACCACACCAACACAACCCCCAAAAACACACACACAAAACACACCACCCCACACAACCAAAACATACACACACAACACAACACACATATGTGTTATATATTATATACAAACATATATCATATGGTATAATAAGATTATGTATATATAAATATATGCTAATACAATAAGTGTATAATATTCATATATCATTTAAAAATACATATTGATGGTGTGGGGGGGGTGTGGGGGTGGGGTGGGTGTGGGTGTGTGTGGCTGTGGTGTGTGATAGACACACGACAGACAAGAGATAAAAAAAGAATAGACAGACAGACAGAAAAAATACCAAAGGAGAGGGAGAGAAACAAACAAACAGGGGAAAAGGGAGCGAGGGGTAGAAAGGACACGGCAATACCAAAAGATAAACCCCGGCCCTTGATGGGGCCCCCGACAAAAAGTTTTTTTAAAAGTGCACTAACGAAAGCCCGCCCCCATGTCGACCAAACACACGACGCGGACGGGGTAAGTGAAGAAAGGGCTTCTGATTGGTTCTTTTAGCCTGCGCGAAACAAAAGCCCCGTTCATGGTTGACTCACAGGGGGAAATTTACTCGGCCAAAAGATCTTTTTCCCCCCAAAAAAACAAAAAGATCTTGGGGTTTTCCCGGCTTCTCTTTTTTCTCCCCTCTCTCTCTCCTCTCTCCCCTCTCTTCTCCCCCTCTCTCTCTCTCTCTCTCCTCTTCGCCTCTCTCTCTCTCTCTTCTCTCTCTCTCTGTCTTGCATGAGTTTGGTGTGCGTCCCACTTTCTCTTTTCTCTTTCTTTTTCGCGGGGGGAAGTAGAATGTGTGCGGTGTGTGTGTGGTGTGTGAGAAGAGAGAGAGAGGGGAGAGAGAGGAGAGAAAAAGAAGAGAAGAGAGAAGAGAGAGAGAGGGGGAAAAGGGGAGAAGAGAGGGAGAGAGGAGAGGGGGGGGACACGGGGGACAAAAAACAGACAGGAAGAGAAGGGAAATGAGAAAAAAAACGTGACAAAAGGAAAGAACAACAACTTTTAATGCCTGCACGAAGCCAGTGACAATGAATCGAACACCATCTCTTATAGGGGGAAAATATTTCAACGAGACCCGAATTGTCTTGTTGGGCTAATAAAACCGAGAGTTCTAATCCCCACCTTTGAGCAGGCCCCCGTTTTGGGCTAGAGTCCGGCGACTTACCCCATCATTTTGGGATTCCAGAGCTCCTATGGGGTTTTTTCAACACTTGGGAAAAGGGGGGAACGAGAGGGGAAAAAAGGGGGCGAGAGGGAGTGTGTATGTGTATTGTATGTGGATGCCCAATCATGTGGTGCGTGCGTGTGGTGGGTTGGGGTTGTGCTACGTGTGCGGTGCGTGTGCGTGTGCGGGGTCGGTGCGGGTTTTGGGGTGTGTGGTGTGTGTGTGTGTGGGTAGGCTGCGTGCGTGCGTGTGGTGTGTGTTTGTTGCGCGCGCGCGCGGTACGCGTTTTTTAAACGTGCGACAAGCCATAAATGGGAACAAAAATAAGCAAAGAAACAGGGGAAAAAAAAGAATAAAAAAAGGGGGAAAGAAAAAAATTCCTTAAACTTTTTTGTTTTCATCACAGTTTTTTCGTTTTTTTTCTTTTTCTTTCAATTCCTCCGCAGTTTCTTCCCGTTTTTTCCCCGCTAGTAAGAAAAGAAATGAAAAACCATGTTCCAGTTCGAAAACATGTCAATTTTCTTCATTAGGGGTGAAGACTCTAAAGGGTTTTTAAAATTCAAGAGGCCATTTAAAGGACAAGGGAATGGGGAGGGCGGAAGAGAGAGGGGAAGAAAAGGGACGAATGAAAGAAAAGGGGGAAGAGAGAAGAGGAAGAGAGGGGAAAAAGCAAGGTGATGGGTTCATCTTTTTTAGTAATTATTCCCCCTCCTTTTTTCTTTCTTTCCTTTCCTATCTCCTCTCTCTCTCTCTCTCTCCTTCTCTCTCTTCTTTTCCTCTCTCTTTTCCCCTCTCTCTCTCTCTCTCTCTCACCTCTCTGTCGCCTTGTCTCTGTTTCTCCCTTTTTCTTTTCCTCATCACCACTTTCCCTTTCCCCTTTTTTCCTTTCCTTTTGTCTCTCTCCCCTTTTCCCCTTTACTCCTGTCGCCTTTTCTCTTTTTCCCCCTTTTTTTTTTCCCCTCACTCACTTTCCCTTCCCCCCTTTTTTTTTTCCTTTTTCCTTTTCCCTTTTTCTCTCACCATCTCCCCCCTCTCCCCCCCTCTCACCACTCACTCTATGCCCCTCCTCCCCCCTCCCGTTCCCCTTTGAGGTTTATGTAATTAGCAGACCAAAATTTTTTGGGAAAAACGGCATCGGTTTTTAGAAAGTAAAAACCCATTTCCCCTTTAATGGAGGTAAGGGGGAGGGGGTTGGAGAAGGGAAGGAAAAGGGGGAAGAGGGAAAGGGGAATTAGGTTTGGTGGGGAGAGAAAATGGGAAAAATAATGTAAGAGGGTTCCTGGGATTGCCCCTAAAAACATCCCGGTGTATGTTACATATATTAGCTCCCTGTAGATGTGTAATAAATAACATTTCTGGTTAAAACATTTGGGAGCATCATTAAAGATTTCCTCTGACCACTTCCCTTTCCCCCGGGGGCTGTGGTTCAGTGCTAATGATATACATCCCATAGTTCAGGTTTTTTCCATCCTAACAGCCGGGAAGGGGCAGTAAAGGGGTGGAAAAGGGAACCCGTGGAGTATCGAACGATCAGGTTTTTATTTTTTTAAAAGCCCAAACAAGAAGAGTGCGGGGGGTGGGGAAAACCCAAAAGGGGCGGGAAGTTTACCAAAAATTTACTTCACCTTTTTGGGGGACGAAGCTTTTTTAAGGGGAATTTTTTCCAAGATGGGTGAGACACTGATTTCTGAAACATTCTGCCTTCAAACTCAACCTGTGGATTCCCCCTAACATAAAACATAGTATTTAAAAAAAACCAAAAAAACTATAAATTTTGCATTATTACTATTAAAATTTTAGCCTTTTAGGGCCAGGAGAAACATTTTTGAGCGACATTCACCAAAAACACACCCCAAAAATTGTTTATCATTTTGTATGTAGTATATGGTGTTAGGTGTTTTTTTTTTTTGTGGGGTGTTTTTTTGTGTGTGTTTGTGTTTTTGTGTGTGTGTGTGTGTGGTATTGTGTGTGAGTGTGTGTGTTGTGTGTGTGTTTTTGTGGGGTGTGGGGGTTGTTGTTGTGGTTTTTGTGTGTGGGTTTTTGGTTGTGTGGTTTGTGGTGTGGTTGTGTATGTTTATTATGTGTGCTATAATATATATATATATAATATATATTAAAATATATTATATTTATATATATATTATATATATTATATATAATATATATTATTATTAATATATTGCACTTTTACAACACCGTAACAGGGAGCCACGAATTAGCCAAGGTAGTCGCACACCTGAGTACCGACGTGACCTGACCGCCTAGTACCTCTATGTAGCTATAGTCTTATATGCCCTGATGAAGCAGTAAATGCGAAAAGGCCTTCGGCATATTCGTGTGTTTTTTTGTACTTCCCTTCGTTGTTCTACTCGCAATCTGTTAGACATGAATTCCATACATACATATGCATACATATATACATACATACATGCATACATATATACATACATACATGCATACATATATACATACATACATGCATACATATAATATACATACATACATGCATACATATAAATATATACATACATACATGCATACATATAAATATATACATACATACATCATACAGATACATATAAACATACATACATACATACATATAAACATACATACATACATGTCATATACATGTCCACAATGAGCATAGCATTACAGTATGAAATTACCATTTTTTAAGCATGCGGCTGCATAAAACAAAATTACTTGCCTTTCTTCCTTAATGAATATAAAAAACCAAAAAAATTACTATATAACTTGCACAAAAATGCTTTGACATTATGCAACTTCCCTTCCTTCCTTGTCCTCTCCTTGAATATTTGTAATGCAAAATTCAAAACACAAGTACAGTTAAGAATTTAATCGTAATAAAGGAGTGGCTCGCATTCGTTCAATATAAACCGTGTGCATTGTTGCTATTCATCCAATTCTTCGTCAAAGTTGAAATGCTCGACTGAGTGTTAATTGTTTATCTAAAATAATTACGATGTTTTTCTCACATGAAATCTCAAGTAATAGGTAAATTATATGTTACTGTATAATGGGATGATAATAGTGGAGTTTCCGTCACTTTATCTTCCATTTCTTTTCTCCTTTCGTCGTAAACTGACAGCTAATTTAAGTTACTACGAACCTGAAGTCATAAATAAGATGCTTTCCACTTGTATTAACGTAAATGTGATCGAAACATGAAAAAAATATAAAAATCAGGTGATCCAAAATTTGATCGAGGGATAGAAATAGTCGATTAAAATTTTTATTTGATTTATTTTTTGTTTTATTTTTTTTCATTTTAAAGACAACACAACAAAAACAAGGAAGCTAAAAGTCATACGTCTTAAGTACATCAACAATAACAAACACTTAAAACATATAGATACCGATAATACAAAAATACATATATGCATGACGTATCTATAATTAAAAGACTAGATTTAGTAACAATTAAAAGGAGAGACTTCACGCTCGAATGCCACCAATATATTATTCTATACATCATGGGTATAGATATAACCAAAAATTAACAAGGGAGCTCATGAAAAGCAAGAATCGCAAACCCTGAATGTTCATGGTTAAAAGGTGAAGACAGACCAAGCAAATTCTTCAGGAAGGCGAGTCTTCGCATCCCACGAAAATCCTTCTGCAGAGTCCCTAGTGGTTGGCGGGCACGATGGCTGGCCCTGGGAATCGACCCCGCCGCGGAAAAGGGCCTCAAGCACTATGGCAGGTTCCTCTGGGAAGTTCTTTTTCTCGACGTCCTGGCAGGAACTTCCTCCCGCGTTTAGTCGCTGGACGATCCTGCCGTTGACCCACGATGACCACACATCCAGGGTGACTTTCCCAGGGGCGTGCAGCTCCCCCTCTTTCCAGAACCTTAGTGGTGAAGAAAAATATTTGAGCAGGTTCTCAGTTTCATGCATTTATTATCTTTGTTTTTCGCATGAAGGCAACGATTATAACAGCAACAGGACTTATATTGTTCTCATGTTGGAAGTTGACTTATTGAATATTAAAATGCTAATGTAAGTTCTCCATGGCGCGTTAAGACTTGCCACTTACAATTTCACCTCCACCACATTCACCTTTATCTACATGTAAGCCTTTTGTAAGGATTTTGATCCCTCCGAGTGTCATATCTGCATCTCATGTATTATATATCCTAAGCAGCAAGGCATTGTGAAGGCCTTTCATAGAATCATGTATTAATCATTCTTCTCTTTACTATTTTGTTCACAAAGTATTTAGCGCATCTCACCTGTGAATACCCTTCTGCGAAAAGCGAACCACTATGCCGTCCTGCTTGATAACGTAAAGATTAAGTTCTCCAGTAGGAAGGGTGTAGAACCGGGCCTCTACGGGTTCTTCTACCACTACCTCTTGAACGAAGTAAAATTGCGGTTTGGCTCTCAAGGCTGTAAGCCGGTCAGTCTCGCCACTCTGAACGACTGTTCCATAATGTCCAAGAGCCTGGGTTCCATCCCCGTCAAACCAGTCCATTCTGGAACCAAAATTATTTTTGAAAAAATACTGAACATGTGCAAGCCTGTGTGTATGTAGAGAAACAGATGTCGAGCCTCATACCAAAACAAATGACGTGTGAATGAATATCAATCATCAAAATATAAGCCGATACTAGTGAATGTTCATATGATTTTTTTTCCATATCTTGCTAATAAATATCAGAAAGAAAGGAAGTAGATGCTGCACATTCCAGTAATGGTTGTAGTAAGTAAAACGCGTGTAACAACATTAAACACAAGTATTGGAAAATTATTTAAGTTAATTTAAAAACTGCCATTTATTTGTATGTTAAAAACAGGTGTTATAAAACAATTTTTTGAAAAACTTGCGCCATGCATAAAAATCTGTTAAACACTGCATGAATCCAAGTCGGCACAATTTGAATCTGTTAGGATCCACGAGTCCTGACTGTTGCTAGATTAAGGGAAATGTAGTATTGAATCCCCCAACGTAATAGTTGAGGTATTTGGTTTCTCACACACACATCCAAAATTCAACGAGAATGATACAGATATAGCATGATTAAAATCATCAGCTGATCTTTCTTACCTGTATATGTGTACCTGCCCCTGTTGGTCCCCTCTGAAGGCCCCCGAGACCACAACAAGGAACAGGTCACTCAAGTGTGACGTCATTTCTACCCACTTCACATCATCCATGTTTATAACCTGAAAAGATTACATTACACATTTACTTCCACAGTACGGAATACAATTCAGCTATGTAAAATAAAAAAGTTTCAACATTTAAATTTCGAGAAAAATATCCATATTTTTCTCAGTCTCAGTTGAAAATAACGAAATGCGGACCTGGAGTAGAGAGAAAGTGTCCTCCTCGACGTCGTACCGCCACAGCATGAAGGAACCCATGTGCTCATGAGAGTCGCCTTGGTCGGCCACCCCTAGAAGGTGGTGGTGGTGCCACTAGGATCCGTGTGCTCTACTACGGACGCCTGGGAGTGAAAAGGAATTAATATGAACAGGAAATGGCTGGATAATGACACTAATGACAGTCTTGCTATTTGGCTTTATGATGATATTACTGATTACCCCCTATCATGCACAATAGGTCATATCCATGGATGGCCAAAAGTTCAAGATTTGTTTAGACAGTTATATGAAATAATGATATGTATAAATTAGAAGTACTGAAATTTGTTTTTTTGTATATTACTTGTTTCGATATTAAGTAAACCCTAGGGAATAATAACACAATAAGAGACCTGTATATCCTGTTAAAATTGGGTAAGGAAATGATGAGGAATAAAGCTTAAATGAGGTAGTTTGAAGATCTACCTTGACTGGGTTGAATTTAGTGGTCAGCCGTTGTAGCTCCTGGAAATGGCCTGGCGAATGTTCACAGGTTACCAGGACTTCATTACCCCTTGCAGGAACAATGATTAAGCAGGGCTTCTCACGCAGCATCACCATCTGTTGAAAAACGGTAACAATGAATGAAGAAAAAAAAAGTATCGGTAATCTTTAAAACTATTTCTATCAAAGAGAAGCAACTCTGTATCAGAGTGTCGTCATAGATGACCATATCCTCAGAGCAAAATACCTGCACATCAGCTGCTCCAGGAGTGGACACACTAGACGTCCAACGGGCCCCACCAGCTGTGATGTTCCAGATTAGCACCTCCTTGTCACTTGTTACTTTCTGGGATGGCCAATGGAGAAACCATTTAAAAGCAAGTTAGAAGAAGGGTTAAAAGATTAATACCAAAAAAATGGATGCATGTGTATATATAATGTATAAAGGAGAGACTGAAGAAGACAAAGCAAAACAAGGCACTATCCATTTTTCCTATGATTGAATTATCCTTAGTTCTCCAGGCCTGATCAATCTTCTTTACAAGTTGCTGTGTAAAGATTACATGGGAGAGAAAATTGTACAAACAAAATAAATCGAGTATATATATTGATTAACGAATATCTACTTCCTCTGCATACTTTTTTTTACATACCGTGCCACCATCTGAGGAAACATCCAAGCAGACATGTCCTGTCACAACAATTCTTCCCATGGCTTGTGTAACCCACCGCATTTTTGGTACAGACTCCACCTAAATTCATATCTGATTGGAGAGAGGAGAAATTTCTTCAGAATGATGTAGACTAAAGTTTCTTTAATGGAAATGCAGCATAGAGCTAGTGCTGCATTTAAATTTGTTGCAATACGGTAAAAGTTACATACACGACAGCATTAAGAACAATGAGATGTAGGAAAAAGGTAAACAGATCAAACTATGAATCTCACTTATCCTCCCCTATAACCTTGGGACCTCACTAATGGAGACCTAATCACCCGGCCAATTAAAGTAAACTAGGTGATTTTTTCCTTTTATGCTTCAAGTGTGGGATGACAGGTGAGCCTGCCTTGCACTGGGGTGCACACCCCTCCCTACCCTGGCCCCTATGGAACCAGAACCGACTGCGAGTGACCAGCGCGGCCCCAACCCAACCCGCGGCTAGGGTGCCCTGTGGGACGGACGTCACCAGCCTGGAAATACTGCATATGGCATCAGGACAAATGTGTATCATGCAAAAAAAAAGACGATGCCATAATATACGTTATTGGATTCCATCGCATGCTGAAATCCCTAGACATGATCATGCAAATCGGCTCGCAAAATCAGCATGTGACAAGTAAAGTGTGGATGTAGATAAACTTTTGTATCCTAAATTTGGAATGTAATATCACATGACCACATATCAAATGTAGCAATGCTTTTCCACACCCAAACTGTATGCTAGTGTGGTAGATGAGTAAATAATGTTTACAGGAAAGTAACGAAAGGTGAAGGGAAGATGGAGGCTGCCAGGTTCAAGAAAAAGGCGAGGGATTTACTTCTGCGTTCAGCCGACGGTAAACGCCTACTTCACCTGCTGGAAGAGGCCCCCGCAACCCGTCCATGAGAGGTCTCCCGAAGGTACACAAGCCAGGCATGCCGATGAGACCGATCACCTCTGGCATTGGCAGCGCTCCCCATCGTTTGGCCAAGTATTTGGCTAAACCCCTCTCTGGCGCTATGGGGGTCATCAGTGATTCCCACCTGAAGAACTCCGGGGACCTCAGACGTCTCCAGAATTCTGGGTATAGAAATAAAAAACTTGCCAGTTTTGATGTTAAATCCCTCTTTACCAATGTACCCACAGACGGAGCAGTCCGGGCAGTCGAGAGGGTCACCAGCTCCATGACAGACGCAGAACTCCCGCTGCCGAGACACCACTTCGTTCTCCTAGTGAAGTTATGCGTGGACTTCGGCTACTTCGAATTTGCTGGGGATGAATACCAGCAGATTAGTGGTCTCGCCATGGGCTCCCCTTGAGTGCCGTCATGGCTTGCTTGTTCATGGAGACGCTGGAGAGGATAACTACAGGGATATAATTGGCAGACATTCAACATGGCTTCGATACGTAGATGACGTCCTCGTCATTGTCCCCAGGAGGTTGTGCTTACAACATACACTAACGCGAATCAACTCCGTTCACGAGAAAATCCAGTTCACCGTGGAGGAGGAGAATCAGAAACTACCTTTCCTGGACACTCTGATCCATCGGGGTGACGACGGCCTCTGTATACAGGAAGCCAACAAATAAAGATGATTATATCCATTACTACTCCGCCCACAGCAACAAAACGAATCTGGTGTTGTGATTGGCTTCTTCCTCAGAGCACTGAGGATCTGCAGCCCTAAATTTTCTCGAGGATGAGGTTGCCTATATAATTAGTTCTTTCATGAAACATAAGTATCCCAGAGGCTTCCTGTTAAACCTCAGAAAGAAGGCGGAGAGCATACTTGTAAGAGCAGACCCCGCACCCTCTTCTAATAATTGTCTCATTTTACCATCATGTAACATTTCCCAGGCGATCAGCAGATACTTCGGCAAAATAGTGAGAATCGCCAGCACATCCGGGGAAAAGATACACGACTTGATACATGACAGAAAGCAGCCCGAAAGCAACCCTTGTAGTGTTGTATATCGCATACCCTGCAGTGGTTGCGATACAGCATACTTTGGGGAAACAGGCCGTGGTTTCAGCACCAGGATCAGCGAACATCGAGCTGACATCCATCACCACAGAACTTCCAATGCCATGGTGGTACATGTAGATGAAGCTGGACATCTACCAAACTGGAAGGACGCAGAAATAGTCCATGAAGGACTGAACAAACTAAAAGAAAAAGAAAAAAAAAAAAGAAAATTATGGAAGCAGCCTACATCGCGACGGAGAGTAATGTCAACACGGCATCGGGCAGGTTCAGATTATCCAAGGTCACAGCAACAATCCTACGAGCAACGAATAGGAGGTCACAGTCAGGTATTTTGTCAGCTCACGCTTGATATATATCTTCTATGTAATTTCTCTGTTGTATGTATTTCTGACGAAGACGCATTCGAAACCGGTCAAATACATCTCTTGTATTGTGAAGATATTCATTCTCATTCATACCTTGTCTACATTTGTCAATATGAATACGGTTCATCATACTCACGGCATGAATGGCGAATGGGTCCCCCCTCCCCGGGATTTTTCACAAGACGCAAGATCCAGAGTGTCAAGAATCGGCGTTGGTTCCTGATGGACTGCTTGGCTGAGCAAGTATTGCCACTTCAGCTCCAGGCCAGTTGAAATCCGGCGAGCATCCGTTCCCAGATAGTGCTCGGGCCTTCCTTGTGGAGGCCATTAGGACCCTGCAACACCGACTCGACGAACTCCGGGATGAACTCGAGGGAGAACACCTTCCCCATGGGCTGGTCATCCAATTACAACAGGAGGACCAAGCTCAACGAGTCAAACATAAAGAGAAGTTACATCGTATATGCAGAAAGAGCAGTTGAACAAAAGCTGGACGAAGTGATCTCCTCAAAAACATGTCCTCCAAACACCTGACTCCCTTGGAAAAAGAAGCCCTCTCGCTAGGCCTCAAATTCAGCACCGGGCAAGAAAAGAAGGACCTAATGGACTACGTCATCTCGAACCACCGCTGGACCGATAGTGACGTCGACAAAGGGTTCGTCCAAAGGATCACTGCTTGCTGTATGGCTGATGCATCGTCGCGCCCCCCGGCGATCCCACGCAGATATATCTCCGCGTTGAAGGACTTCCGCGACGACAAGACCATCGTCATCACCCAGGCTGATAAAGGTGGTGGCATTGTTATGGATAAAAGTGATTATTTACTCAAAATGAACAAATTACTTTCCGATTCTTCTGTTTACAGGAAAGTAACGAAAGGTAAAGGGAAGATGGAGGCTGCCAGGTTCAAGAAAAAGGCGAGGGATTTACTTCTGCGTTCAGCCGACGGTAAACGCCTACTTCACCTGCTGGAAGAGGCCCCCGCAACCCGTCCATGAGAGGTCTCCCGAAGGTACACAAGCCAGGCATGCCGATGAGACCGATCACCTCTGGCATTGGCAGCGCTCCCCATCGTTTGGCCAAGTATTTGGCTAAACCCTTCTCTGGCGCTATGGGGGTCATCAGTGATTCCCACCTGAAGAACTCCGGGGACCTCATCAGACGTCTCCAGAATTCTGGGTATAGAATAAAAAACTTGCCAGTTTTGATGTTAAATCCCTCTTTACCAATGTACCCACAGACGGAGCAGTCCGGGCAGTCGAGAGGGTCACCAGCTCCATGACAGACGCAGAACTCCCGCTGCCGAGACACCACTTCGTTCTCCTAGTGAAGTTATGCGTGGACTTGGACTTCGGCTACTTCGAATTTGCTGGGGATGAATACCAGCAGATTAGTGGTCTCGCCATGGGCTCCCCCTTGAGTGCCGTCATGGCTTGCTGTTCATGGAGACGCTGGAGAGGGATAACTACAGGGATATAATTGGCAGATATTCAACATGGCTTCGATACGTAGATGACGTCCTCGTCATTGTCCCCAGGAGGTCGTGCTTACAACATACACTAACGCGACTCAACTCCGTTCACGAGAAAATCCAGTTCACCGTGGAGGAGGAGAATCAGAAACTACCTTTCCTGGACACTCTGATCCATCGGGGTGACGACGGCCTACGTTTCTCTGTATACAGGAAGCCAACAAATAAAGATGATTATATCCATTATACTCCGCCCACAACAACAAAACGAAATCTGGTGTTGTGATTGGCTTCTTCCTCAGAGCACTGAGGATCTGCAGCCCTGAATTTCTCGAGGATGAGGTTGCCTATATAATTAGTTCTTTCATGAAACATAAGTATCCCAGAGGCTTCCTGTTAAACCTCAGAAAGAAGGCGGAGAGCATACTTGTAAGAGCAGACCCCGCACCCTCTTCTAATAATTGTCTCATTTTACCGTCATGTAACATTTCCCAGGCGATCAGCAGATACTTCGGCAAAATAGTGAGAATCGCCAGCACATCCGGGGAAAAGATACATGACTTAATACATGACAGAAAGCAGCCCGAAAGCAACCCTTGTAGTGTTGTATATCGCATACCCTGCAGTGGTTGCGATACAGCATACTTTGGGGAAACAGGCCGTGGTTTCAGCACCAGGGATCAGCGAACATCGAGCTGACATCCGTCACCACAGAACTTCCAATGCCATGGTGGTACATGTAGATGAAGCTGGACATCTACCAAACTGGACGGACGCAGAAATAGTCCATGAAGGACTGAACAAACTAGAAACAAAAATAAAAAAAAAATAAAAAGAAAAATTATGGAAGCAGCATACATCGCGACGGAGAGTAATGTCAACACGGCATCGGGCAGGTTCAGATTATCCAAGGTCACAGCAACAATCCTACGAGCAACGAATAGGAGGTCACAGTCAGGTATTTTGTCAGCTCACACCTGATATATATCTTCTATGTAATTTCTCTGTTGTATGTATTTCTGACGAAGACGCATTCGAAACCGGTCAAATACATCTCTTGTATTGTGAAGATATTCATTCTCATTCATACCTTGTCTACATTTGTCAACATGAATACGGTTCATATAGCCTAAAATTCCAATGTAATACTATTATATGATGCTATGACCATGCATCAATTGTACTACAGCTTGCCCACGCCTGTGCAGTTAACCATGGTGGTAAATAAGAACACACACACACTTTGAAATACATAGCTTAGAGATAGTGCAAAATGAAGCTATGAGAATTGTCCTCGGCATCCTGAGAACAGCTAGGATAGTGAACATGAGATCAGATCTAAACGTACCATCCATTTTGATAGAATGATACAAATTTCCACTGTAATTGGGGTCAAAGCTCAGAGAATCCTTGTATCTTACATCTTTTCAAAAACAACTGCAACATAAAATCAGACAAGCAGATGTGACTAATCATTCACATGCACACCCTCTGATATACAAAATTTACATGAACATTACATAGCTTAATGTCCCAATAAGTTAAAACCAAAAGGTCGATCCATTTGCCCATGGAAAAATTCATCATTGATTGTGCACCTTACATGTCTACACAAAAACTGTACATAGCTGCATATTAAAAAGATGCATTTGCAATAGTAGAGGAACACACAAAATCTATGGGGGATGTATACAAGTCTTGCATTAACAGATCCATAGTCTGGATACAAAGATGGTTGTGAATAGGCTGTATACAAAAATGGCTTACTGCAACATCTAACTAATACAAGTGCAAAATTGGGCTACCACTACACAAACGGAGTTGGCAGGTATACTCCTTGCAACGGAATTCCGTTTCTTGTATTCGATTTGAAAGGTGATTTTCATCCTACTTATCCTTTTTTTAACATGTGTTTGAAAACGTTTTATCATCTAGCAATTACAGATATGCCCACGAACATCTGTGAACACCCTCTTCGCACATGAAGATATGGGAGGACAACAGTATGGGAGCTCCAGTCCTTCATCAGCCTGCGGTTACTCATGGGACTCCAATCCTGGTTTACCCTGAGGGACTTCTGGTCTACTGATCCTTTGAGGTTTTCGCCCGTGTTCCCAAGACAGTGACCAGGGATCAGTTCGGTGCTTTGACCATCACTCCACTTCGCTGACAAGGGGGAGCACAATGCAGAGGATCAACTGTGGAAGCTGCGACAGGTGCTCGATGTCCTGGATAATGATCTTTGTCCCGAACATGACCGTCACCGTCATGGGCCTTCAAGGGATATCATCTCACCCCGCATCTGAGCAAGTGAGCAAGGCGGGGCCTGAAGGTCTACAAGTTCTGCTCGTCCAGTAGTTGAGAGGGAGAGTATACAGCGGCCTTCAAGATCTACATGGTTCAAAATCGCGGGGAGTTCTCCACTGGCATAAAGGCCGTCATCGACCTGACGACGACCTGAGCTGCTCAGCAAGGCACACTAACAACTGGTATTCCTCCCCGACTCTTCAACTACCTGCAGGCCCTAGAAGACCAGTGTCAACGCGTTGGACTGTCCGCCTGGCCCACAGCGGGAAACTCAACCAGGCTGACTTCAGGAGGGTGACGCCCTGGTTCCTTTTGCCTTTTTCTTCCTCAAGATCAGGAGGAAGTCCAACAGGCGCACATGCCGAGGGAGACTATTCAGGCATTGGAGGCGATGTGCACACTGCTGGAGGACCTAACACCGAAGGGAGGAGATCAGGGCCATGTGCAACAATGATTCCCATCTGTGCTACACCCGTCAGGAGGTGCCTCCATCAGAACAGTCCCTTCAAGTGCAACGAGGCCTACCCGGTCGTAGGTCAGGACCAGTGAGCTCCTGAGGGCGAGTCTGGGGAAGAAGGCTTGTGGAGGACGGATTGGGCCGCCGTGACGCAGGTCCCGAGTGACCCGGAAGATGCGCGCGTCGACGAGCTGAAGACATTTGTGATTTGTAGTACTGGCGAACCATGAATGATATCATGTCATTTTTTTATTATGCCTACTTTAAATGCTTGCTGTACACGTTTGCAATTCAAGTTTTTTTCTGTAATAATGTATTGGAAGTAAGTGAGGTGTGATGCCTTCAAGGAGATCCTTCAAGCCCATTCAGTTTCCCGCCCGGGGAAGTCTCGTGAAGACATCTGGGCCTTACTGAAGGCCATCTAGTTGACCTCTACATCAACTTTTAAATGAGATTAGCGATAGGGGATTGACACCTCAATAGATCAAAGCGAGTCAGCCCTGTAGGTGTTCAATCATCCATGGTACCTAGGGTAGGTAGCTGACCCTCTTAACTATGTTTACAAGCTGTCCTCACCTTCAATCACGATGGCAGTGTAGAAGAGAGGAAGACACATTGGTTGTGTGTTGAGATGGTTGCTGAGATACCTTAATGAGTGTATTTGTTGTACTGCTGTGTTATGTTGTGTTGTGCCTGTGACAAGTGAATAAATGTAAGGGCAGAAACATTCTTTCGGACAACGCTACCATCGTAATAAGTTCAGCTGGAACCTCACCTTCAGCAGAGGTTCCTACATTGCTAATAGAACAAAAGGTGGACATCCTTATCAATAATGTACAAACTAAGGAATGATGATAATGTGATTGTAGATGAAAATGGATTTTCTTTCCGACTTGCAGGATGGTCCAATTAATTTGCACAACTGACCAGAAAAAGGGTATTTTTGCACTTGCAAACTAAACGCTACAATTTTAAATTTCATCGACTTACTTGTATCCTCATAACGACCATCTTCGAGGAGCTTGAAGATCTTGGTGCTGCCCAAGGACGTTATGAGTGCGAGGTATTCTGTGGTGTTGCTCGAGGGGCGCCCTTGCAGGAAGGGGTCCATGATGAGGGGCACCATTCTCACCAGGGGCTCCTGAAACTCCTGCACTCTCCGCCAGCCCCAGAATTCATTAGCTTGACCTACGAAGCCATTAAATGAGGAGAAATGCAGATAAGTATGAAAACGGTTGATGATGCAAACAGGTACCAGGTACATAACATGCAACTCTTACGATTTTTGGAAATGATCGGGTCAAATAAATAGGCACAAGAATGAGAATAACTCCTCTAAAATCCTTGTTTTTCATTGAATTGCTCAGGAATGTTCAAGACCTCCAGAAATCAAGAAAATCATATTATATAAAAAATGCATAAAAAATCGGTGAATAAGAAGCAAGTATGCACGGCATTCTGTCAACAAGGCTCAACACCCAGCACATGTTCCCGTCTCTGTCGACCTTAACGCACCTTCCAAAACATGGTGGTTGATGCGAGATATATTATAAGTATATTCATAAGGCAGGGCGAGTTCCGACACGTCTGGAGGAGAAGCTATCAGGGCCAAGACGCCATCGAGGGTCCTGTGAAGGTTAAGGTCCTGGAAGGTCACCCCGCCCTGGAAATAGACCTGACCGCTCACCACGTTCTCTCGGTCAAGCCGGACCTGGGGGGGGGGAGGGAAGGGGTGAGAACGATGAAAGGGAGGATGAGAGGAAGGAAGGAAGGAAGGAAGGAGGCAAAGGGAGGATGAAAAAGAAGGAAGGAAGGAAGGAGGCAAAGGGAGGATGAAAGGATGAGAGGAAGGAAGGAAGGAAGGAAGGAAGGAGGCAAAGGGAGGATGAAAGGATGAGAGGAAGGAAGGAAGGAAGGAAGGAAGGAAGGAAGGAGGCAAAGGGAGGATGAAAGGATGAGAGGAAGGAAGGAAGGAAGGAAGGAAGGAGGCAAAGGGAGGATGAAAGGATGAGAGGAAGGAAGGAAGGAGGCAAAGGGAGGACGAAAGGACGGAAGGGGGGGGGGGGGGGAGGGAGGAAGGCATGGGGAGGATGAGGCGGCGAGAGTGCGACAAAGGGAGGAAGGGGTGCGAGGAGCGGGTCTTTAAACAATTTTGAAAGAATATATACAAATTAATACAAATGTGAATTCTTTCGTAGATGATTCAATTAAACAGTAAAGATTTCTACACAGAACAAACTTTACACATCAAGAATACAACATCTAGTACATTTCTTTTAACCTTCTTTCGGGGAAGAGGGCGCGGAGGGAGGGGGGGGGGCGATAACAGAATGGTCCAAAATTATAAAGATTTTCCGATACAATATTCCGAAAAATTGGTTACACTCACAGCTGTGTTCCACAAATCTGTCAGATTCATTGAGTTGAAGTGGCCGTCGTCAGAAGTAAGACTTTCGACCGTAAGTGCAATATCTGGAACAAAAAATGAAAAAGGGGAAAATGGAATGGTTTCCAATAATATTTTGTTCCGTACATTAGTCCATATTGCAAAATGTACCGTGCACTATGAACTTCATAATGCATAATTACAGGGGCGAACAAACGAACTCTACATAAAATAAAGGGGGCGGAAAAAAAAGACATGATGTAAATATTCTTTTAATATCTATATAACACATTATCTTAAATATAAAATTATTAAATAAAATATATATATATATTAAAATTTTATAATTTTATTTTAATATATATATATATATATATATAATCTGTGGGGTATCTGTGGTGTATCTGTGTGTGTATTGTGTTTGTGTGGTTGTGTGTGTGTGGTGTGTGTTTTGGGGGGGGTGTGTGTGTGTGTGTGTGTGTGTGTGTGGGGTGGTGTTGCGCGCGCGCGCGCGCGTATAAAAATATATTACATACAAATATCCATACATTTTACAATACCATACACATACCTACATATACATATACAGTATTGTTGTATATATTATGTATATGTACTTTACACTATAATACCATACAACGCCACACACATTAATATATATAATATATATAATTTATCATACACCGCCCCACGTTATAATATATATATATAAATACTTCACCCCCCCCCACACTTTAATATATCAATCACACGCCAACCACACACCCCCACACCGCACCCCCACCCCACCCCCACGCCCACCCCCCACGCAAAACCCCCAAAAACCCCCCACGATTTTTTATTTTTTTGTTTTTTCTTTACTATATTTTTACTAAAAACCAAAATAAATATAAATTTTTAAAATAGGGTAATACGGATAGCCCCCCTATACGAAAATAAAACAAGTGTCCACGAATCAAAGAAAAAAAAAGGGAAATAAAAAAACTACCAAAACAAGATCACATTGACGACAAAAGGGAAAGTTAAAAAAAAAAAAAAAAAAAAAAAAAAAGATAACCGCCAGGGCCCTGACGCCAAACAGGTCAAGCACCTTCTCTCCCACCCACGACGGACGGGACCCTTGCCTGACCTGGTTTTCCCAAGGGGTCCGCTCCCCCTTTTCCCCTCCCCCCCCCCTCGGAAGGAGGCGGGGGCCCCTTTTTTCGGTGGTGCCTTAAATAAAGAGGGAGGGGGGAGGGAGGGAGGGAGGGAGGAGGAGGGGGGGGAAGGGGGCGGAGGAAAAAGAAGGAGCGAAAGGGGGGAGGAGGGAGGGAGAGGGAGAGAGGGGGGGAAAAAGAGAGAGAGAGAGGGGGAGGAGAGGGGAGAAGAGAAAGGGGGGCAGAGAAGAGGAGGAGAGAGAGACGGAAAGGAAGAGAGAGGGGGAAAGACGGGCAGAGAGAGAAGAGGGGGAAGGGGGAGGGGGAGAGAGAGAGAAGAGAGAGGAGAGACGGGAGAGAGAGAGAGAGGGAGAGAGAGAGAGAGAGAGAGAGGAGAGAGGAGCGGGGGCAAAGAGAGGAGAGAGAGGAGAGAGAGAAGAGAGAGAGGAGAGAGAGAGAGAGAGAGAGAGAGAGAGAGAGAGGAGGAAAGAGGGGGAGAGAGAGAGGAGAGAGAGAGAAGAGAGAGGGAACGGGGAGAGGGGAGGGAGAGAGAGTGAAAAGAGAGGGGGAGAGGGGGAGAGAGAGGGGAGAGAGGGGAGAGGGGGGAGAGAGAGGAGAGAGGGAGAGAAGGGAAGGGAGAGAGAGGGAGAGAGAGGGAGAGAGGGGGAGAGAGAGGAGAGAGGGGAGAGAGAGGGAGAAAAGGGGGGAGAGGGGAGTGAGGGAGAGAGGGGAGAGGAGGGGGAGGAGGATAAGAGCTTATTTACATCTAAAAAATATTTTACATTTTACTCCTGTTTTTAACATATCAATTTAAATTTTCATAAAATAAAATCCTGGCAGCCCTGCCCGGTCCCCGTCCCTGCCCGTGTGCCCGTGCCCGGGTTTTCCCCGTCCCCTGCCCGTGCCCGTGCCCGTGTGCCCGTGCCCGTGCCCGTGTGCCCGTGCCCGTGCCCGTGCCCGTGTGCCCGTGCCCCTATGCTATGCTTGTGCCTGTTCCCGTGTGCCTATGCTATGCTTGTGCCTGTTCCCGTGTGCCTATGCTATGCTTGTGCCTGTTCCCGTGTGCCTATGCTATGCTTGTGCCTGTTCCCGTGTGCCTATGCTATGCTTGTGCCTGTTCCCGTGTGCCTATGCTATGCTTGTGCCTGTTCCCGTGTGCCTATGCTATGCTTGTGCCTGTTCCCGTGTGCCTATGCTATGCTTGTGCCTGTTCCCGTGTGCCTAAGCTATGCTTGTGCCTGTTCCCGTGTGCCTATGCTATGCTTGTGCCTGTTCCCGTGTGCCTATGCTATGCTTGTGCCTGTTCCCGTGTGCCTATGCTATGCTTGTGCCTATCCCTATGTCTATGCTTGTGCCTGTGCCTGTGCCTATCCCTATGTGCCTGTTCCTGTGCTTATCCCTATGTGCCTGTGCCTGT
Organism: Penaeus monodon; assembly: GCF_015228065.2. Lineage (NCBI taxonomy): Eukaryota > Metazoa > Arthropoda > Malacostraca > Decapoda > Penaeidae > Penaeus > Penaeus monodon. Next base: position 48,242 of record NW_023658186.1, read on the forward strand.
CCCTATCCCTATGTGCCTGTGCCTGTTCCTGTGCCTATGTGCCTGTTCCTGTGCCTATGTGCCTGTGCCTATCCCTATGTGCCTGTGCCTATCCCTAGGGCCCTGTGCCTATCCCTATGTGCCTGCCTGTGCCTATCCTATGTGCCTGTTCCTGTGCCTATCCCTATGTGCCTGTTGTGCCTATCCCTATGTGCCTTTCCTGTGCCTATCCCTATGTGCCTGTCCTTTTGCTATCCCTATGTGCCTGTGGACTGTGCCTATCCCTTATGTGCCTGTGCCTATCCCTACCCATATGTGCCTGTGCCTGTGACTGTGCCTTATCCCTATGTGCCTGTTCCTGTCCCTATCCCTATGTGCCTGTTCCTGTGCTATCCCTATGTGCCTGTTCCTGTGCCTATCCCTATGTGCCTGTTCCTTGCCTATCCCTATGTGCCTGTGCTGTTCCTATCCCTATGTTCCGTGCCTGTTCCTATCCCTATGTGCCTGTGCCTGTTCCTATCCCTATGGCCTGTGCCTGTTCCATCCCTATGTGCCTTTTCCTATCCCTATGTCCCCTGTGCCTTTTGCCTATCCTATGTTCCTGTGCCTATCCCTATGTTCCTGTGCCTATCCCTATGTGCCTGTGCCTATCCCTATGTGCCTGTGCCTATCCCTATGTGCCTGTGCCTATCCCTATGCCTATGCTTGATCCTGCGCCTGTGCGAGTCATCTCACCACAAGTATGTCAAGTTGAGTCCCCTGGAGAAGGTGGTGCGGCCGGGGATGAGTCCGCACGTGGTGTCGGTGACGGCGCCCTGGAAAGCCTCCGACACATCCACGCCCTGCACGGTGCTGGGGAACAAGGGGAGAGAGGGATTGATTCCTTGGCGAAAATCACGCCTGACGAAGCGACCGCAACGTCAAATGGCAACGAATGATGAATTAGAATGCAATATCAAGATTAAAAACCACCAAATAAATACTGAAATTTTTAAAAACTATAAATAATATGCAGTTTATATTCCAGCGTGTCCGTGTTAATATCCGTTAATGTATTTGTTATAAAAAATAATACATTTCGATTAGTACACGAACTGTAGAAATACAAAATTCATGAACATCAAATGCACGGAAAAAAACACATGCATTTCAAATTACCAAAAAAAAACCCAAAAAAAAATACATACAGTAGTAACGTTTGCAAAAATATAAATGCCCGGGAATAAAAGCACATCAGTGACACCTATTCCGACCTGTCGCCACGAAACCAAACGAACAACTGACAGACACAAACACACAGATACACAGATACACACACCGATACACACAGATATGCACAAATACACACACAGATACACACACACAGGCCCACAAAGATGTCTAAATACCTCATGTTCTGCACCGTGTGATTGCCGACGACCGTGAGATTAGCGAAGCCCTTCCGCGCCTCCACCCCGAGCACGGGCGCCCGTGGCGGCAGAAGTCCGACGTCGCAAGTCCCCCACGGTGGTGAAGGGGTCGATGTGCCTGGGGTGGGTGCCGGGGAGAGAAGAGAGAAGAGAGAGAGAAATAGAGGAGAGACAGAGAGAGAGAGAGAGAGACTCCGAGAGAGCAGAGAGAGTGAGAGATAAGAGAGAAAAAAAGAGAGTAGATCTCATAAGAGAAAAGAGAGAGAGAGAGAGAGAGAAGAAAGAGAGAGAGATAGAGAAGAAGACTGAAAGAAAAGAGAGAGAGATGAGAAAGAAAAGAGAGGAGAGAGAGAGAGAGAGAGAGAGAGAGAGAAATGAAGAAAGAGAGAGAGAGAGAGAAATGAAGAAAGAGAGAGAGAGAGAGAGAAACAGAGAGAAAGAAAAGAGAGAGAGAGAAAAACAGAGAGAAAGAAAAGAGAGAGAGAGAGAGAGAAAGAAAAGAGAGAGAGAGAGAGAAGAGAGAGAGAGAGAGAGAAAGGAAAAGAAGAGAGAGAGAGAGGAAAGAAAAAGAGAGAGAGAGAGAGAAGAGAAAGAGAGAGAGAAGAGAGAAAGAAAAGAGAGAGAGAAAGAGAAGAAAGAGAAGAGAGAGAGAAAGAAAGAGAGAGAGGAAAGAAAAGTGGAGAGAGAGAGAGAAAAAAGAAAAGAGAGAGAGAGAGAAAGAAAAAAGAGGAGAGAGAGAGAGAAAGAGAGAGAGAGACACAGAGATAAAAAGAAATAAAGAAGAAAAAAAAAAAGAGAGAGTGGAAATTGCATTGTGTTAGAATTACGTCACTCTACCGTTTGCCTATTTTCTCACTCAAACCTCCTCTCCCATCATACAGCACACTGCAGACTTACCAAGCACAAGCACGGTATCGAAATACATTTGACCTGTGATGAACTGCGTCTCATCGCTGGTCATGATGTTCAGGAGGTCACTTGCCGGCCACGCGTCCAGCGTCTCCGTCTAAAGGGAGGAGAGCAAACGACGATTTAATAGAGAGCGAGTGTTTTTTAATGATGTCATAAGTTATAATCATCGGTGAATAAGAGTATTAGATTCATTACAATTCAGGAGGCACAAGTAGGTCCTAGCCCTTACAGGCTAACGTAATTGTCAAATTCGTTATCTGATACGAAATTACTCCCAAAAATGTGAAAAGAAAATTATGACAAACCATTTTCCTGCAAATCTCCCCTTCCCTTCCTCTCCCTAACCAATACCCACACGGCCCTTTTCCTACCTACACGATAGAGACCACACCCCCTTGTCCCCCATTCACAACAGAAGCCACGCCCCCTTGTCCCCCATTCACAACAGAAGCCACGCCCCCTTGTCCCCCATTCACAACAGAAGCCACGCCCTCTTGTCCCCCATTCACAACAGAAGCCACGCCCCCTTGTCCCCCATTCACAACAGAAGCCACGCCCCCTTGTCCCCCCATTCACAACAGAAGCCACCCCCCTTGTCCCCCATTCACAACAGAAGCCACGCCCCCTTGTCCCCCCATTCACAACAGAAGCCACGCCCCGTTGTCCCCCCATTCACAATAGAAGCCACGCCCCGTTGTCCCCCCATTCACAATAGAAGCCACGCCCCGTTGTCCCCCCATTCACAACAGAAGCCACGCCCCGTTGTCCCACCTGCACGAAAGTCGACTGAAGCGAAGACACATTCAGGCTGGCGAAGGAAAAGGAGCCGGCGACCTCTTGGCTTCCTCCCGCGCAGGAGGTGCGGAGAACCGAGGCGCTGAAGTCCTTGAGGTTCACCTGGTTGACCTAAGGATGGCAGAGGAACACATTATGAAAGGCAACAACCAAAAAGGAAACTGAAGGACCTTAAAACCATTCTCTCATCTTTTGTGGATGCTTTTCTTCTACCAAAGAAAACGCTATTTATCTTTACATAACTGACTGACTAAGTGTATATGTAATCGTTTCTCAAAGGAACCTATGCTTATTTTTTCTTTTTACTGCAGGTAATTATTACTGGAGGAATATGCACATACAGCTATCATATCACGATAATCTACCATAACCAAAAATAACCAAGATAAACCAAACACAAAACACACATTAAAAAACAAAATCAAATATTTATAATCAAGATAACTACAAAACTGTCTCACCGTGGAATTCGTCTCGATGTCCACAGCTGCTACCTTGCCAAAAGAGAACGCGTTGGGGAGGAGAGCCGGCTGGTCACTCCTCCAGTAGAATCGGCAAACCGGGGTCTAAGATGAGTCGATCTTTCCCGAGATGTACTTCCTCGCCCCTCGCGACTCTAAGAAGATGGCCGAGTCTGAAGAGAGGAATGAAAGGCGAAATTGGAGTTAGAAAAACAAAAACTATAGTCAGGTTCTCCCACACTAAAGATGCTGACTATTCTGACATGAATCTGGAAAAGCTGAAAACACCTCCCAAAGACGGGGAGGCGTTTACAGAATTTAAAATATAACCTCCCTAAAAAGATATTTTTGAAAATCAAACATTTCGTGAAACACAAAGAACAGTAATATTAATTATAACCATATAATAATAATCTATTCAAGTCTATCACTGATGAATCGCACGATTGTGCAAATATAAACGTTAGGGAAATGGCTTTAGTTAAAAGGAGATCGTACTGATGCTAACAAAACTTTTAACATGTGTCCTGATATACATCAAATGAATATGACAGCAAAAGGGCAGCGTGTATAGACAAACTGCGATAATATCAATAATGTTTCTATAAAAATTACAGACATCATCCGTTACCCATCCAAGATCCGACTATTTCCATTAAGAACTGTAGACCTGCTACACTTTAACTTAGCGTGGATTCTCTCTCTTCAGCCCGCCTGTCATTTCTACTTATTATATTGTGCTAACTAATCATTCCTTTCATCTAAGTCTTCATTCCACCCTCTGAATTGTACAGGTGGAGCTGGCCCTTGCTTAAAAATGAAGTGCACATTGTATTCTCGTAAAGCCTACCACAGCAGAGGATTTTTATTCATACATCATTCACCATCCTCCCACTGTACTGCCGGAAGGACATAATATACCAGTGTGGAAATGATGGTAGTCCAGCAGGGGGCAGACGCTCCCTAGGTCGACGCCGTTCACCAGCCCCATCACATCGAAGTCCGCGCCGTAAAAGATCTCTCCAATGAAGTTCTTGGTTCCGGTGAAGACGAGGACACGCCCATCGGAAGAATTAGACGCCGTCTGGACGATGCCTTCCGCGGAGAGGTCCAGCCCTGAACGCGCCCGTCCACCGTCACTGGGCTCTCGGAAGAGACCAGTTCTGCAAATTGGTGAGGGAAGGAGTTGGAAAGAAAATGCAAGGTAGAGGTGGAAGAGGGGCGAAATAAAGGGAATAAATAGAAACGAAAAATAAAATGTACTGCATCCTTTTGGTGTTCCATAAAACGCCTCGATCACCCGCTCCCTCCCGGGCTGAAAAATGGCAGATATAACCCAAACATGGCGGGAAAAACGTCAGACTAAATGCCAAGGAAAGTATATACATGTTATATTATGTAACAAATGAAGCATACAAATACAAATATTCGTTATTACATGTCTTTATACTTAACTTCCAAAGGAAAAAAGGGAATATTGAATATAATATGTGGATTCCGTAAAAGAAAAGGAGGATGAACAAATAACTTGTGTGAAATAATAAGACCAATTTAGAAAAGAACAGGAGGCGCATGGATGACCACAACTTCTACAAACTCATGACCCCGCGCGGCCCTCAGTTCGTCCTAATGAGGTTGGCTGAAGTGTGTTCTTGCTGATTAATCGCACAAGATAGCATTTCGATGGGAGAATAGTGTACACCCCACGTAAAAATAGCACCGAGCCAAAGAACCTTAGAGGGAAGTTTTGTCACTGCAATTTTTCCAGCGTGAGGGTGTGTCCTGGGTGTCAACATTCCGCTATTCCAGCAAACCTTGTCCGTCTACCTATCCGTTCCTCACGCCCCCTCCCCTCGGCCCCCTCCCTCGGCCCCCTCCCCCTCGGCCCCCTCCCCTCGGCCCCCTCCCCTCGGCCCCTCCCCTACTTACCAAAAACCACCGGCCCGAGGAAGGTCTCGGACTCATCAACCCTCATGGCAAAGAGGTCAAGAAAGTTGACGTCAACGCCCTGGACCGTGACCCCGGACAAGGTCACGACCCGCTGCGCATTCATGTCGGAAGCGACGGCCAAGTGTCCCTTCAGCGTCTGGTTGGTCTCCTGCAGCAGCCACCCGGCCTCGTAGCGGGTGAATGGAAACGCCGTCGAACGTGTCTGGAGACGACGGACAGGACAGATGTTTGAAGTGAAAGGAGCTTTATCCATAATGGTATGGTTTACATTGAAATGAGCTTTATCCATAAAGGTATTGTTTATATAAGAGTGTCACTTCGTGAAAGAAAATGAAAGGAGAATGCAATACGATATAATTGTGCAAATATATATGCCTTTCCTTTATCCAAGGCAGCCAAAAAAAAAACGGAGATACCCATCACGGCAAACATTCGCTAACCAAACGGAAAGCTAAAACTCAAAGCAAACGGTAAAAATACCAACCATGGAAACCTAGATTGTGGACTTCATTTTTAAAAAAAGAGAACGAAATCCCCACTGAAAAAACGCGGTCTTCATCTCGTAAAACGCTGGAAAAAAGCTAAAAAACAAAAAACCCAAAAGGGACAAAATAAAAAAAAGGAAAATGAAAGCACGAATGGAATAAACAAAAGCAAAAAGGATTTCCCCATTTTGGGTTTTTTCCGACGAAGGGAGGAATAAATCGAAGAGAAACGGGAAAGGATATGAAAAATACGACCACGATTTCTGAGATGAAATGGAATCGCTAAAGGGAAAATCCCAAAAAAGATTTAATCTTTAAAAAAAAAATTTTATCTCAGGCATCTTGAACAAAGGATGAAAAATGATTTTTTAAAATCAATACGGGAAAGCCCAAAAAAAAAAAAAATAAAAACAGTAAAAATATAAACTGTAAAAAAAAATTGCAAAATAAATTTAAAAAAAAGGGAACCCAAAGAAAATGAATAAATGTGAACTTTCAAATTTTTTTAAAAATGCCTTTACACAAGTAATACAATCCCTCTTTAAAATTTCATAAAGTATGGGACACTGTCGTCACGCGGGAAAACCGGTCAAGCCCTCCGTCGTCAAGTTGTTCTCTTTTTTCGTTTTTTGGATTTTAAAACCCTCCCTATACCACCTGAAAACCCACCTAGGGGGGGGGGGGAAAGGGGCCTTGCGGTGCCCGGGAAGATAGAAAAACATTGTAAAAAACAAAAATTATTTAGGGAAAAAAACCCCGCCCAAACGAATAACATCAATTTTACTTTAGAACACAGCAAAATAAATAAAAAAATAATAATTATAGTCAATAAAAAAATGCCCCAATTAATAGCAAATTCGCTATCAAAATTTAGGTCTTTACTCACTCGGGCTCTTCCTCAGCGCCCCGAAAAATTTAAATCGGTGACTTTGGGGCCCCGCCCAAACAGTCCCCGCAGTGAATCTCGACCCGGCCCCGGACCAGACGCCACCCGGAGGTCCCCTTTGGGAAGGTTTGCGCGCCTGCGGGGGAGGGGGAGGCGGCGTGGTGGGGGGATCTTTGCTGCAGGCGGGCAGAGAAAGGAAAGGGAGGAGGGGGGAGAGAGAGAGAGAGAGAGAGAGAGGAAAAGGAGTAGAGAGAGGGAGAGAGAGAGAGGAGAGAGAAAAGGAGGAGAGAGGAGAGGAGAGAGAAAAAAGGGGAGAGAGGGGAAAGAGGGAGAAGGGGGAGAAAAGAGAGAAAAAGAAAGAGAGAGGGGGAAAAGAAAAAGAGAGAAAAGAAAGAGAGGGAGAGAGAAAGAAGGGGGGAGAGAGAAAGAGAGAGAGAGAGAAAGGGGGAAGAGAGAGAGAAAGAGAGAGAGAGAAAAGAGAGAGAGGGGAAAGATGGGGGGGGGGGAGAGAGAGGAAAAGGAAGAGAGAGAGAGAAAGAAAGAGAAAGAGGGGGAGAAAGAGGGAAAGGGGGAAAGAGAGAAAGATTGGGGGAGCGAGAAAGAGAAAGAAAAGTGAAAAGAGAGAAAGAGGAAAGAGAAAAAGGGGGAAAAAAAAAGGGGGAAAGAAAAAAAAGAGGAGGGGGGAGGGGAGGAGGGGGGAAGGGGAAAGGTGAGGGAGAGGAAGACATCAAAGGGGCAGAGGCAGAGGCAGAGGCAGGGCCGAGGCAGAGGCAAAAGGGCAGAGGCAGAGGCAGGGGCAGGGCAGGGGCAGAGGCAGAGGCAGAGGCAGGGGCAGGGGCCCAGAGCAGAGGCGAGAGGAGGAGAGGCAGCCACCCCAACGCACACGCACACGCACACGCCACGCCCACGCACACCCCACACGAAACACGACACGCAAAACGCACACGCACACGCACCCGCACACGCACACGCACACGCACACGCAAACGAAACACGCACACGCAAAACCCCACACGACACCACCACACCACCACACACACACAAAACACGCAACGCACACACACACACACACACAAAAAACAATCGCGCACAACACGGGACCCCCTTAAAAACCGACCACCCAAAACCCAAAAAAGGGCAGAAAACAAAAAACCAAAATTGGGAATAAAAACGAAAAACAAATCCCCGGGCGCCACCACCCCGGGTTCCCCCTCGCCCCTTTGGCCGCCGTGGACCTCGAACTCCCCCGTGAAAAAGCCCCTTTTAATTACCAAGCTCAACTCACCTGTGATGATCGGGGATTCGTTTTCTTCAGGGTTTTGCCCCCGAAGTCGAGCCGCGACGGTGACGCGAGGGGAGAAACATTTGTGGGAAAAAGGGGAAGAAGGGTACGGGGGGAGGAAAGGGGGAAAATGGGTAGAGAGTGGGGGGAAAAAAGGGGGGAAAGGGCAAGGGAGGTACAAGGGGGGCGAGAGGGGTACGTGGAGGGAAGGGGGAAGAGAGCACGATAAAGGGGACGGGGGGATAAGGTTAGGGGAATGGGAGAAAGGAGAAAGGGGAAAAAAAGGTACGTTTAAAAGAGGGAAAGTGCGCGGGTGCAAAAGAGTGGCACGGGAAAAGGAGGGGAAAAGGGGGAAAAGGAAAAAAAGACATTGGGTTAAAATTTTAAAAAAAAGGCCTTTGTAAAAGGGGAATTTGCAGCAGAAAAAAATCACATTTCTCTGTATACGGATTTAAGTGTACTTAATATGCCGAAATTTGCACTTTTTCAACATACTGAAATGCTAAATACGGCCCATCACCTTGCATTCATTTTTGGGATTTTTAAAAAGCTGTTTTACAATATATTTTTTTCATTTTTTTATCCGCCTTTAGTATTAATTCTCTATAAAAAACTAAATTTAAATAAAGTTTTGGGACGGGGCACATCACTTTTCGGGAAATTGAAGGGGAGAGAGTAATCCTTTTTATAATCACATTTAAGAAAACGCATAATAAAAAAAAAACACTATCGTAAATAACAATGTCTTGCCAAATTTACCTACTCAATGAACATCCCCCTTTTTAAAAACTCTCCTAATTTCCCAAACCCCCTCAGTAGTCATGACCCGTGAAGGCCATCCCAAACGGTGCTAGGGGGAATTTTTGGCAGGATTTAAAAAGATCTAAAGGTTTTTTAAGACCTCCTTGGGGGAATTTTCGTTAAAAAGAGGCCGCCCAAACCTTAACGAAAGGGTCTTTAGAAGCCCTCGCTAAGTCGATTTTTTTTACTTTTAAATTTTTTTCCCTGATATACCCACTAAAAAAAATTGGACACTTGTACCCTTCAGTTTTGGTCTTTTTGGCATACGCAGTTTTAAAAATTTTGTAAAAATTTCCCCTTTAAAAACATTTCCATCGAGTTTTAAATGGGGTGTGTTTAAAAATATATACAAAAAGCCCCGTTTCACTTTAACGTATAAACATAAAAAAAATCACTGGGTCTCTTTATACCCCCTTTTCCACGCCTAATAAAAACAAAATAAAACTAATAATAAAATTAGGGGACAACCCAAACGAAACCCTTTTCCCTTTACATCTTGCATTCACGGCCCAAAGACGAGGTCAGTTTGGAAATTCTTCGTCCCCGCCCCCCCGGGCCCATTTAAGGTCAACGTTGCTAAAGATCGAGGTCGTTGAGGGTCGAAGTCACGGGTCATTTTTCCTTTCCATCATCCCCCCCCCCTTTGGGGCAGAGGGGGTTTAAAGAGAATTGGGGATTTTTAATTAGGTAAAGGGGGTTTTTTGCTATAAGGGGCTGTTACTGCTAACGGGAAAGTTGACTTTTTTTTCCAACTTCAGCTTTTTAAAAAAAATTACGTCGTATATAGTTATGTTGTCTTCTTAAAAATAAAATGTCAAGGAAATGTTCCTCCCCTAGAGAATTTTCTTATTTTGTTAAAAAAAAGGGGAAAAACGCGAGAGCGGGAGTGGGGGGGCTAAGCATGTAAAGGGATGGGAGTATCCCGCGCACTGGGTGCACCAAAAAAATGTTTTAGAGTGGGTTTAGTTTACAGCCAAATAGATCCCGAAAACAGAAAAAGATACATACCCACCTAAACTGAACAGGAGCGTAAAAGGGAAAAAGGTTCCGCCCTTTCGGACAAAATTCTTCAGCGGGGACCCGTTAATTTTTCCTGTCCCCTTTACCCATCCCCTAATTTTAAAAAACAGCACTACTTCCGGTCTATTTCCCATTTATACCTTTTTCCCTACTTGGCAAATTCTATATTTCATGATCTCCCGGCCGTGTTTTTAGAAATTTATTTTGTATTAAAACATTTTCATACGATTTTTTTAGGGAAGTACAAAATTTTACAGGGACAAGGAGACGGGAAACCGTCGCGACAAACGAATGAATAAAAACGAAAACCCGTAAGGCAAAAAAAATAACATGAAAAAACACAAGAAATGAACAACAAAAAAAAGAATTTAACTCCCCCGACTTTTTGTTGGGCGGGAAAGGGACAGCGGAACGTTAACCTCATGGCTTTCCAGGGCTTACGCCAGACCCCCCTCAGCCGCGTTATTTTACCCCCGTTCACTTCCCCCAAAACCCGAAGGGGACTAAAAGTCGACTTTCCGGATTCGGTCTGCGTGTTTACTGTGAAGAAGGGGGTGGTCGTAGTTGTAGTTAATAAAAAATGTTTATACATTACAAATTTGGGAAAGGGAAATTCATTGTTCTTTTAAAAGGGTTTTAAAGGGCCCACATTTTTGGGAGGCGAGGAGGGTTGTCGTTTATTTGGCTATTTCGTTTTCCATTTTGGAATGTGGAAAAGTGGGGGGGGAAAGGGGAATAATTTTGAAGTTTGTCGCCGCGTCAACAAACCCGGAAAAGGGCAAAAAAAAAAAAAAAACAAAAGTTGAGAAGAAAAGAGAGAGAGGAGAGAAAAAAGAGAGAGAGAGGAGAGAGGGAGAGAGAGAGATAGAGAGAGAGAGAGAGAGAAGAGAGAGAGGGGTTTGGGAAGAGAGAGAGAAGAGAGAGAGAGGGAGGGGGGGAGAGAGAGGAGAGAGGAGAGAGAGGTTGGGGGGAGAGAGAGAGAGAGAGAGAGAGAGAGAGAGAGAGAATTTGGGGACCCGAGAGAGAGAGAGAGGGGAGGAGGAGAGGGGAGAAGGGGGACCCCGGAAAGAGAGAGAAGAGAGAGAGAGAGAGGGGAAATTTGGGAGGAAAGAGGAGAGAGGAGAGAATTTGGGAGCAAAAGGGAGAGAGAGAGAGAAGTTGGGGGAGCGAAAGAAAAGAGAGAGAGAATTTGGGAGCAAAAGGGGAAAAGAGAGAAAAATTTGGGAGCGAAAGAGAGAGAGAGAGAAGTTGGGAGGGGAAAGAGAAAAAGAGAGAGAGAAGTTGGGGAGCGAAAAAAAGAGAGAGAGAGAGAATTTGGGAGCAAATAGAGAGAGAGAGAGAAAAATTTGGGAGCAAAAAGAGGAGAGAGAGGGGAGAATTTGGGAGCGAAAGAAAAAAGAGGAGAGAGAGAAGTTGGGAAAGCGAAAGAAGAGAGAGAGGAATTTGGGAGCAAAAAGAGAGAGAGAGAGAGAAGGGGGAGCAAAAAGGGGAGAGAGAGAGAAAAAGTGGGACCCGGAAAGAGAGAGAGAAGGGGAAGTTGGGGAGCAAAAAGAGAGAAGAAAAGAGAAATTTGGGAGCGAAAGAGAGGGGAGAGAGAAAAGGGGGGGGGCCCCGAAAGAGGAAAAGAGAGAAAAAGTTGGGAGCAAAAGAGAGAGAGAGGGGAGAAGGGGGGAGCGAAAAAAGAGAGAGAGGGAGGAAGTTGGGAGCAAAAAGGGGAGAGGGGGAGAGAGAAGTTGGGGAGCGAAAGAGAGAGAGGGGAGAAAAATTTGGAGGAAAGAGGGGAGGAGAGAAAAGTTGGGAGCGAAAGAGAGGGGAGAGAGAGAATTTTGGGAGCAAAAAGGAGAGGAGAGAGAGAAGTTGGGAGCGAAAGAGGAGAGAGAGAAGAAGGGGGAGCGAAAGAGAGAAGAGAGAGAATTTGGGGACCCGAAAGAGAGAGAGAGAGAAGTTGGGAGCAAAAAAGAGAGAGAGAGAGAAGTTGGGAGCGAAAAGAGAGAGAGAGAGAATTTGGGAGGGAAAGAGAGAAAAGAGAGAATTTGGGAGGAAAAGGAGAGAGAGAGAAAGTTGGAGAGCAAAAGGGAGAGAGAGAAAAGGGGGAAAGCAAAAGAGAGAGAGAGGGGAAATTTGGGAGCGAAAGAGAGAGAGAGAGAATTTGGGGAGCGAAAGAGAGAGAGAGAGAGAAGTTGGAGCGAAAGAGAGAAAAAAAGGAGAATTTGGAGCAAAAAGAGAGAGAAGAGAGAGAGAGAATTTTGGGAGCGAAAGAGAGAGAGAGAGAGAAAAGAGAAAATTTTGGGAGGGAGAAAAATTTGAGAGAAAAAAAAAATAGTGAAATTAAAGGGGATGGTCAGCAGTTTTCCGTAGCATATAGTATTTTCCCAAAAGAAAAAAAAAAATGCAGGGGAAAGAAAATGGCCCCCCCCAAGGGAGAAATCCCAATAAATCCGTTGCTTGCCCCCAACGCTAAAAAGCCTGCCGGGGGACTGGACATGAGTTCTATCTTTTGAAACCCGGGAAAAACGAACCCGTGGCCCCATCGGGGAAAGGGACGGCAAGGTTTAAAGAGAGTGTCCTTGGCAAGTTCAAAATCTTCCCCAAAAGGAATTGTCCTTTGGAGACATTGGAAGAGGTGGCCCCCAAAAGATACCCCCCAATATGGGGCCAAGGGAAGGGGTCCTCCCCCACGGCGTCGATTTTTAGGGTTCAGTTTGGCGACCTAAATTTTCCCGAGCAGAATTTACCCCCTTTTTTTTTTGGGGCGACACAGGAAGGAGTTTGGGGCGTCCCGAACGGGATCCCGACAGATCGCCTCCGCCATTATTGAGGAACTGTCGTTTATACTTCTGGGAAAATCTCTTCCCGCTCCTTTTCACCCGTTAAAACACTGGAAAAACTGCTCGAGGGGGGCATGCAGCCCGGTCTCCCAGAATGCCCTTTTGGAGGGCGTCGGTGTGGCAGCCATGGGGTTTCCGGGCTCCCGAAGGGATGAGCGGCGAGTTTTTAAACGAGTGGAAGGGGGGTTAAGAGAAGAATTTGAAGCCCATGGGGTTGTTAATTTCGAACCCCGCTTTGCTTGGGAATTTCTTAAGGGTGGTGAGTGCTTTTGGGCTTTTCCTTGTGAGGGGAAAAACCCGTTTTTCCAAAAGGTGGGGGTCGAGGAGGGTGAGAAAGGGGCCATTAGGGTGGAGAAGAGGCGGGGGGGGGGGTGGGGAAAAAGAGGCGGGGGTGGTGGTGGGAGAAGAGGGGGGGGTGGGGTGGGAGAAGAGGCGGGGGTGGGGTGGGGAAGAGGGGGGGGGTGGTTGGGGGGAGAAGAGGGGGGGGGGGGGTGGGGGGAAGAGGGGGGGGGGGGGTTTGGGGGGGGGAAAGAGGCGGGGTGGGGGGGAGAAGAGGTAGGAACAGTTAAGTGCTGGTTTCTAAAAGATTCTTCTGTGGTGGGTTATGAGGGGGGAAATATTTGTCTTCTGTATATGCTTCTAGAGAAACCCCTGGTTTCAGTCACCTTTTTTTTGGGAAATTTTTCAACAGCAGCACCATGTGGTCAAAAACTGTTCCAAAATCCCTTGGGGAAAACTTAAAACTTTTGAGGACTTGCATAAATTTTTTCATCCGGGCAAAATGCTCGCCCCCGAATGGAAAAAGGACTCAGGGTTTTCAAGTTGGGCCACAGGTTTGTTTGCGAGCAGTTCCGGGGTTTTCAAAATGATGCTTGATGTCACTTTAAAGGGAGCAGGAGGTTTGAGTCCGGGGGGTTTTAAAAGGGGAGATTTCCCTTTGGGAGTATTTAAAATTTAAAAGTTTTAAAGGGATTTCAGAGTTTTTTTCCAAAATGGTACAGGAGCTTTCTTGAGGGTTTTTGGGTCTGAATCTTGGTTGGGCGGGCTTCACGTGAGGGGTGTTTGGGAGTGGCCGGGGTTACGACTTCACGTGAGGGTGTTGGGAGTGGGGGGCGTTAGCCCACTTCAATGAGGGTGGGTTTGGGGGTTTGGTTTGGGGGTGGTTTGGGAGCGGTTCATGTGAGGGGTTTTTTTGGTTTGGGGGTTTTGGGGGGTTTGCGGCTTTTATGTTTAGGGTGGTTGGGTGGGGTGGGGGTAGCGGCTTCATGTGAGGATGGTGGTGGGGGGTGGGTTTGGGAGCGGCTTAAAGTGAGGGTGGGTTGTTGTTTGGGGTTGGTGGTGGTGGGGGTGGTAGCGGCTTTATGTGAGGGTGTGTTGTTTTTTTGGTTTTTGGGGTTTGGGGGTGGTGGTGGGGGTTTGGGGGTAGGGCTTATGTGAGGGTGTGCTGGGGTGGTAGTGGTTAAAGTGGGGTGTGCGGTGGTGGTAGGGGGTTATGTGAGGGGTTTTTGCTGGTTTGGGGGTAGTGGCTTTTAGGGGAGGGGTTTCTGGTGGTGGTAGTGGCTTCATATGGGGTTGCACTGGGGGGGGTAGTGGTGGGAGCTGCTTCATGTTTAGGGGGGGTGGTGGTTTTGTGTGTTTGAGGGGTCAAGATAGATGCATGTTTTTGCAGGTTTTTTTGTAGCCATTGGGGGAAAGTGATGTCATCTTTTGGGGATGTGGGGACCGGGATCATGAAAAAGTATAGGGCCCTGTGAATGTGCACTAGTGTCCTCATATGGGGTAAGTGCTGATATATGCGAAAGGGGGGAGGGGATGTTGAAAAGTGTATTACTGTGTGGGGGAGTGAAATCATGCATCAATGTTGTGGCACATGCACGGAACTTAACTTTAGGGGAAAGGGGATTGGGATGCTAATTTGAGATTTTGGGGCAAAGGGTTCATCGTGGCTTCTCAAAGCATGCAGGGAAAAGGCTTTGTTTTTTCTTCAAAAATGGTGGTGCCTGGTCCATCAAAATACCTAAATTTCCCTTCTACACATGTGGGAGGAGAAGAAAAAAGGCCCTTTTCATGTTTTAAAAATTCTAGCCCGATCTTTTCCTCCACCCTTTAAATATTCGCATTTCCCAAAAAGCTTTTTTTAATCGGGGCCCGACAAGTGCCGTAAGACAGAAGACAAACCCTTTTGGGAAAAAACACGGCTAAGGAATGCCCCCTAACCCCCTTTTCTTCCCTTTTCCTGCCTCTATTTTAAATGGCTCAATGGAAACCAAAAAATTGTAAGTACCCCTTTTTAGCTGCTTTTAAAATTTGGGCAGTAAAGCCTTTGCATGTTAAACAGATTCAACCCCGAGTGGGAAAATCGGGAAAAGTCGGGAGAAATGACACCAAGATGTTCCGAAATTTTCCTTTTGGGTTTGGGGTAGGTTAAAACTTTTCCCTTGAAAAAGGCAATAACTTGATTTTACTTCTCTGAGTCGGGGGTTTTTTTCCTTTTCAGGGAAGAATTCTGGAATTTATAGGAGGAAAGGGGATTCAAATCTTTTTTTGAGTAGAGGGGAAAGTCTGGGGATGAGGAGTGTTTCTTTTGATTTCAGGGGAAAAATTGGTACATTGGGAGAGAAAGGCCCGAGGGGGTGTAATATCAGTAACTGACTTTGCTTTTATTTAAAAAAGGACAGTGACCCCCGAAATGAACTCTAAAAACTGCTGAACTTTCCATATAGAAGCACAAGTTTTTAAAAAATTCACATTTAAAGCTTATATCAGAATTTTAGAAAAAATTTTTGAATATTTAAAAAGGTTTTTAAAAATTGGTGAAAAAATTTTTTTTCTCTTTATTTTAATAGTTCCCCAAAAAGTTGTTCTTCCCCCCCCCCCCTTTTCTAGAGTTTTTTTAAATCTTGGACTGCTTTTACAAGGGAATTCCCAATCTACGATGAGAAAATCAATTAAAATGAATAGGCCAAAAATGAAATTTATGGAGTTTAAGGGGTTTTGGGAAAATATCTAAAAAAGCTCTAAAACTTTTCTTCTGTATTAACCCCCCGAGATTTCTGTTGTGAAAATTTTAAAAAAAAACCCCAACAAAGTTATCCATAATAAAATTTTAGCCGAAAAAGAAATGTAGAGGATTTCCAATATGGATATTGCTTTTCTCTGCCCAAAATCTCAGCGCTTGAAAAACCCGCCCTTTTGGATTTGTTTAAAACGGCCCGATGCTTCAATACCCTTTTATTTAAAAATTTAGAAAAGAGACGGATTTGTTCAATCTGACAAAAACGTTTATCAGTTACATGATCAGAAAATTTTTGTACGAGGGGCACATGCAACCAGGGGAAAAAATTTTTACTTATTTTTAAGGTTGGGGATCATATGCTCCCCAAGTTCCAAAAATCATTTTAAGGGCCCTTAAAATATCCACCCAGAGTCTAATTCCTTTTTTACAAAACCCCTTATAACAGGCAAAACCCATTTTTAATCAAGGGAAAACCCGCCCTTTTTATAGGGAGTCCAGCCTCAAAACCCCAAAGAAAAAAAAGGGAAAGGGGAGAGAGGTTGTACGATTAGGTGATAGGGATTTCACCTCATTTCAACGGAGAAGTCAACGGGAAGCCATAAAGACTGGTTCCTTTTTTCGGAAGTGGTTTGAAAAGGGAAAAGGATATCTGTGTGGGCAAACCGAATTTAGAAGGGGTTCACAGTTTATTTTGTGGACATAACTTTCCCTTCCCTTTCGATGCCCCTGTCCCCCAAACAACTGGTCCTTCAACCATTTGATTTCCCAAAGCTTTTTGTCCGAGATATGCCCCGATCGGGTAAAATGAAAAGATAAACCCGGATATCGGGAGCAAATTCCTCTCTTTTATCCCCTTCAAATTTTCCTTTTAAAACATTATGTGTTTTTAGGTTTTATGACCGTGCCCCTTTTGAACTAACCTTTTTGGACTTTTCAAAAATCAAAGAATTCTGCTTTGTCTGAATCTCTTGAACTTGCCCAGATAAGTTTAAAAAATCGTTTTTCTTCCCTTAGCCGTTCTGTACTCCTTTAAGAGCAATAGCCCCCGCTCGCGATCTTTTTAAAAATCTTTAGCCTCAGGGTTTTGACCCAAATTGTGAAAAAAAGTTATTTTTAATCATGGAATAATAATGTCACTGGGAAGACCCCCCCTTCTTGTGCAAATTTTTTTGTCGGAGAAAATTCCCTTTTGGGGCCCGGATCCGTCCGCCCCAAAAATTTAATTTATTAGCGACGAATCCATGGTAAGGTCTTTTACCCGTTTAAAAGGGAAACGGCCCCTTCAGGGGTTTACGGTTTTTCATCATTTTGTTCCCCACCCAGTATGAGGGTCTCGGGCAAAATGCTCAAGGGAAAAGATGCATCTTTAAGGGGCCCAAAGCTAAAGTTAGAGTGCAAAACTTTTTAATAATCAATGTTCAGAGAAAAAATCTTTTTTAATTCTTCTTGGCCCCGTATCAACAAAAATGCCATCAAGGTTTTCCCTTGTATTCACAAAATTTTCCAAAAATGAAAGTAAAAAAAAACAGATACTCCAGACTTTTGAAGATTCCTCAGGAGGGGTAGGAGATACGGGGTTAAATTCGCCCCCAAAAGATGTTACCGAAAAACCCTGGGCGTCAGAGGTGCCCTGGTTGTTTCTGTTTAACCATCAGTGAAAAACTGACCCGGGGTCCCCCACGGTGGTGGCCAGCACACCGAAGTGGTGCAAGGTTATTGGGAAATTTTCATTATTCATCAGTTGGGGATTATGAGAGTAATGTTACGGTCGCTATGGCACTAAATACATGTTTAGGGATAAGGTAAGCTGGAAAGGGGGAAAAAGAAAGGTTTCAGCTAACACACTTCAATATATGTAGTAATATAACCCACCCTCTGTTGTGACGGTATATATTGGGTTAGATCCACAGTTTTTATGAAAATGATTGCAACTTTCGCCTGCACACAATGGGAAAATTCAAGGGGAAAGGTTAGGAGGAGAGGCCGCAGGTTTTTAAGGGGTTACATCCCAAAGTAAAGTTTTCACCCAAATTTAAAATTTTTATAATCACTTTTAGCTTCAGTAGGAGTTTTGAAAATGTTTTCAAATTCCCCGGGGGTTGAAAACGAAAAAAGAGGGGATTCGGGGTTTTGGGGGGATCTTTTTGTTTCCCCCTGGGTAAAACCGAGTCGGATTCGGTTGTGGGTGGTGCTTCGGTTCCACCTGTGGTAGAAACCGAGGCGGATTCGGTTGTGGGTGGTTCTCCTGCTCCACCTGTGGTAGAAACCCAGGCGGATTCGGTTGTGGGTGGGTCTTCTGTTCCACCTGTGGTAGAAACCCAGGCGGATTCGGTTGTGGGTGGATCTTCTGCTCCACCTGTGGTAGAACCCAGGTGATTCCGTTGTCGATGGATCTTTTGTTTCCACCTGTGGTAGAAACCCCGGGGGATTCGGTTGTCGAGGATCTTCTGTTCCACCTGTGGTAGAAACCCAGGTGGTTTTGGTTGTAGGTGGATCTTCTGTTCCACCTGTGGTAGAAACCGAGGTGATTTCGTTGTCGAGGGATCTTCTGTTCACCTGTGGTAAACGAGGTGGATTAGTTGTGGGTGGTTTTCTGTCCACCGGGTGGTAAAAGCGAGGTGGATTCGGCCCGTGGGTGGATCTTCTGCATCACCTGGGGTAAAAATTGAGGTGGTTTCGGTCGTGGGGGAATTTCTTTTTCCACCTGTGGTAGAAATTGAGGTGGATTCGTTGTCGATGGCTCTTCTGTATCACCTGTGGTAGAAATTGAGGCGGATTCGAATGTGGATGGTGCTTCTGTTCCACCTGTGATAGAAACCGAGGTGGATTCGGTTGTGGGTGGATTTCCGAACACACTTGCTACCAAAGATGAAAATGTTTCAGTTGTGCAGGACTATCTGTATCGATATACTGTCTTTATGCTGATGGATTTAGGGTAGTTGTTGATCTGGGAAAAAGTTGCTGATGCTTCTATTATCTGCTGTTCAGTTGAAAATGTCGGTGCCCATTTAACAAAGAGTGTTGATGTACGAGTCCCATGAACATCTGTTGCAATAGGTGTCCAATTCCCGACGATACCAGCATAAAGACCCTTACGGCGACTCGCAATATTTGACAATGAATCAGCTACCAGTACATGAGTGAACCACAATGTCATGCTAGTAATATAACCATGTGTGACAGTAGTATACGTAGTGTCATTACCACTAATGGCCTCTTTCTCTTCATTTATTGATGCGATGACCGTGTCTACCAATGTCGTCATTGGCACAGTTACGTAAACATGCTGTTCAGTGAGGTATGTGCCTTCAATCATGATTCGTGGTTCTGCAGGATTCTGGTCTTGGCGACCCACCACCTCTGTTGCTTCAAATCCCATGCTCGTTTCTGTGGTTTCCAACTGTCCTCTGATGGCCATTTCGGCTGTACGCTGAGTTTCACCAGCGGTTTCCATTTCTGACCCTCCCGTGGTCGTCTCCGTGACGTCCGACCCTCCCGCGGTCGTGGTCGTGGTCGTCTCCGTGACGTCCGACCCTCCGCGGTTTGTGGGTCGTGGTCGTCTCCGTCTCCCTGACGTCCGACCCTCCCGCGGTCGTGGTCGTGGTCGTCTCCGTCTCCCTGACGTCCGACCCTCCCGCGGTCGTGGTCGTGGTCGTCTCCGTCTCCCTGACGTCCGACCCTCCCGCGGTCGTGGTCGTGGTCGTCTCCGTCTCCCTGACGTCCGACCCTCCCGCGGTCGTGGTCGTGGTCGTGGTCGTCTCCGTCTCCCTGACGTCCGCCCCTCCCGCGGTCGTGGTCGTGGTCGTCTCCGTCTCCCTGACGTCCGACCCTCCCGCGGTCGTGGTCGTGGTCGTCTCCGTCTCCCTGACGTCCGACCCTCCCGCGGTCGTGGTCGTGGTCGTGGTCGTCTCCGTCTCCCTGACGTCCGACCCTCCCGCGGTCGTGGTCGTGGTCGTGGTCGTCTCCGTCTCCCTGACGTCCGACCCTCCCGCGGTCGTGGTCGTGGTCGTCTCCGTCTCCGTCACGTCCGACCCTCCCGCGGTCGTGGTCGTGGTCGTCTCCGTCTCCCTGACGTCCGACCCTCCCGCGGTCGTGGTCGTGGTCGTCTCCGTCTCCGTCACGTCCGACCCTCCCGCGGTCGTGGTCGTCTCCGTCTCCCTGACGTCCGACCCTCCCGCGGTCGTGGTCGTGGTCGTCTCCGTCTCCCTGACGTCCGACCCTCCCGCGGTCGGGTCGGGTCGGGTCGTCTCCGTCTCCCTGACGTCCGACCTTCCCGCGGTCGTGGTCGTCTCCGTGACGTCCGACCCTCCCGCGGGCGTGGGCGTGGGCGTGGTCGTCTCCGTGACGTCCGACCCTCCCGCGGGCGTGGGCGTGGTCGTCTCCGTGACGTCCGACCCTCCCGCAATATCACTTGTTGCTTCCATCACGTCAGTGGTAGAATCAGTAATAGCGCCATCTGAAGAGACTTCGTTTCTATTTTCGTCCAGATGAGCACTCGCCATCGGCACACTCAACTTCTCTCTAAGTTTTCTTACAAACGAGTAGATGCTTTCTATCTTGTCAAATATTACCTCAGATGTCCGCTTAGCCAAGGATGAATTTAGCTGGTTTAAGGTTTCTCTAAACGACTGAGCCTCATTCTCAAGGTATTTCCTTACCTGACCCTTTAGAATGAAAAGGTCAAAATCAAGATCGTCTAAAGTACTGATGATATAATCAAGATTTAGTTCTACTTTCTCTAGAGCTGATAGATCAAGAGCCTCTGTCGCTGGAGGAGGTCGAGTCCAAGGCAGCGTCGACCCGAAGAACTCGAGATAAGCCATTACCGTTTCTAAGTACGGGAGATCTTCAGGAAGAATTGTTGAGGACGACGACTCACTGGAGGTCGTCACTGTGTCATGACTAGATATAGTTCCTGATGCAGTATTTGTATGAACAGGCTGTGGCCGTGTATCTGTGGCCGTGTAATCTGTGGCCGTGTATCTGTGGCCGTGTAATCTGTGGCCGTGTAATCTGTGGCCGTGTAATCTGTGGCCGTGTAATCTGTGGCCGTGAAATCTGTGGCCGTGTAATCTGGGGCCCGGGGTAATCTGTGGCCGTGTAATCGTGGCCGTGTATCTGATAATTTTATAGCGAAGTCTAAAGTTGATCCTAATCTGAATGTTTTTTTACAGTGTAATCCAAATATGTGGTTGATGTATAGTCTGTAGAGGATAAATGATCCATGTCTGTGGTCGACTCATAACCTATGCCCTAAGGCTGCTGATGTTCCACCTGTATGGTTAAATTAAATTATTTGAGCAAGAATCAAAATTATATACCCCTACATACAAGTAAAAACAAAAATATATTAAATAAGTATTTACACAAAAAACATGTACAAATATGAACAGATAAACAGAATGTGTGTTTGTGTGAGCATGGAGCATTTGCATGCTTGGTCTTCTGTATGTAATAGTAAACAAGTGCTAGGACTATCATACTTTAAGAGGCTGATTAAGTTTTTCTGACCCTATTGGAAAGGATACAACTTTCCATGGGAATTAATACAGAAATTAACTGAAAATGCAAAAATTTCCCCAAAAAGACAGGCTCACAGTCGATTGGTCAACTGCGGGAAAAGGGACAAATAATGAAGATAGACATGCAAAACCATACACCCACACCCCACACACATACCCCCACCCACCCCCACACACAAAACACACACTATTCTTAGAAACTTTTCAAACCAAAATGTATCGGTCGGAAAAAAAAAGGAAAGCCTACCTTCATGGCTACGTCCCCTCGGTCTCCTCAGGTCGGTGGGAAGGTTCTTGACCCCCTCTTCATAAGCTAATAAAATCTCTAAAGCTGTCTTGTCATTATCGTCATCCTTTCCCATTTTTTGGAGAAGCCACAGAGACTTGCTATGTGCAGATTTTCCTGTAAATGCTCATCCGAGGACAAGTACCCAAGCAATGCCTCAATATCTCATCTATAGGGCTAAGCTAATCATCGGGGCTTTCTCATGATCCTTTTCTAGGGACTGCCTTTGGGTCTCAAAAGCCGAGGGATAAGAAGCAATTCCCCTGACGAGATTCCTAATGACCATAATACCAGGTTGACAGATATTTCCATCATCTTTCACAGGACAGATGGAGTCAACAGAAACTAAGAACTGGGTTAAGCAATCTCTGGGAGTTTTGGGAATAAAACAGATTTTCTATTAGTCTTAGAAGTGAAGATCCCTTCATCATGAGACTTTGTCTTCTTGCATTGTGGAAAAACTGAACCAAATTGGGGCCAGGCCATTATTTCTGTGGCATCCAAAAATAATAAGCTCTCTAAGTTTTCCACAACCCTTTCAAGTTTCGAAATCATATCAGCAAGTTCGTTAGCACTCAAAGTTCTGTTCAAATAAGGACTCACTTTTGTTTTTTGTCTCATGGATATCAATAAACTTTAACATCTCGGAAAAGACCACATTGCTTTGTACAAGTGCCAAGAAATGGCATCTTCTTCAAAAAATTCCTCATACAAATCCACAAAGTAAAGGGGGATCTGTGCCCCTTTTCCAGGTTGTGCATCTCGAAGCAGCATTAAGAACTCCTTTGTCATGGACAAGCCTTGCAAAAGCCCCCCCAGCTCCTCAAGGTGGACCCTCCAATTCTGTGATTCCTGAAGATGAGGAGAGCTTGCATTCATCCAGAATACTTCGCCGTTTTCCTTTCCAACAAGGGTGTAGGAAAGTATCTGCCAAGTGGAACTCTGTGAGTTTTGGGGGCAGTCACTACTTGATCACCAGAAGTCCGTAGGATGTTCAATTTATCAACGTTGCTCACCTGAATGATACAAAAACAAGAAATTAATTGGGAATTTCGAAATTTCTACATTTACACGATATTTAGTACACCTGTCAGTCTGTGGATTTTTATTTCTCTCTGTGGATGTACACTAGCTAAAAAAAAAAAAAGTATCTTTATTCAGGAGTGGTGAAACTGAAATGATCATTAGGAGCTAATTCGGAAAGGTTGGTACTTACCATTTTCAAAAGCTCATTGCAATATTAGCAATGGGGACATTAGACTATTCGTAGTGTCATAACTATGCTTTTCTCTGAGCGACTATCAAAAGCCCAAAATATCAAGATGAGGCATTTTAAAGCCAACTGGATACACTAGAGACAAAGTCGCCCTAGATGCACGTCAGAGGAAGATCCAAGTAAATGTCATTCAAAACTAGTACTCCGTGTTTCTATATGAAAGACAAATAGGAAGCTTGCGTTGAAGTGCATGAATATCATGTGCTAATGAATACCATTTTAATACTCATTTGGTAACACCTCACAGCCGAGCAGGTAGCTGGCCGATAGTTGGGGTTTCCATTCCCCCTTTCCCTAAGTAAATTTTTTTTTTTAACATTCTAACTAAAGGGTGCAGACCATTTGTTCTGCTAGCAACATGCAGCAGGACTTCGCATTATGCTG
Source organism: Penaeus monodon (assembly GCF_015228065.2). NCBI lineage: Eukaryota > Metazoa > Arthropoda > Malacostraca > Decapoda > Penaeidae > Penaeus > Penaeus monodon. The sequence goes on from NW_023658186.1 coordinate 71,534, forward strand.
TAGCACAGACTCAAACTGTTGGGTTGTTTGACTGGATGCACAGCAGCAGGATTGGGGAGTTGACATAATCGGTGAGGAAATTTTGGCATTCCCGAGTCAGAAACCATTTCACCAGAAAACAGCCCTCATCCACACAAGCAGTGATTTCGGCAAAAACCTCGACTTATGCTGTGCCAAACCCAACCAAACCGAAAATCTCTGTTCCACAGGAAATATTGGGCAGTGATGGGGAGCCTTTCCCAACATCATACCCGCAAACATCACGTCGTCGTGCCAACAATTAGGCATGGAAGTGATTGCGCTCTGTAGACAGACGCCAGATAACGGCAGCGTTTGTAGCATTCATGCCACATGACTTGCCGCATTTCACCGAGCTGGTTTCCCACAAGACGAAATATAAAAAGTATTGTAAATTTTACAACCCTTAATTTTAAATATTGCCGAGGTGTGACAAAAAAAAAAGCAATTCAAGAGGCATTTTCGAATTATATTCGGATCTATATAGGGTAATTAATAAAGTTAAAAATTGTAGCCTTTGAGTACAGCGGATCTTGGGGGGGGGGGGGGGGAACTTAGAGGGAACTCACCCCCCCCCCCCGCACCAATGATGTGCACTTTACTTTTCCAACCACTTTCATTGTCGTTAAATAATAAAAAGTAAAGATACCTTTTATAGTGAGTGTACATGTGCAGCTGAGTGTACAGATGGCTGAAAACATTTGTGCCTGAGAAATATTAGCCCAAGATTTTTATCTCTAAACACGGTTTGTTCCGTCACATATGATATATACCTGTTTATTTGTATTAAAAAAAGTGATTTCTCAGCAAACTTCTTACATACAAGATATAATATTATATACCAATATGTAGTCTCAAGTCACAGCTTACCCTTTTGAAAAGGTAGGCTGTGATGCAATAAGCATAGACATTTGATCAAGAATTCAAAAGATGAGGGTGCAGTCATTGTCTCATTCTACTTTGCATGCGAAAAGCTTGCCAAAATCTTAATTTCAAGGTTGCAATATTTTACATTTTTATACATAATGCCCAATTGTGTCAGCAGAAAAAAATGTGCTTTATACTTTCATAATGGCTGGAAGTGTCTTTGGCTAGCTGTACATACCTTAACAATTGTTCCTTTTATCTACAATGTACAAAGTACAAGTCCCACTCACGGTAATATGATCAAGATTCTGATGATCTGGACTGATGCAGCCTCAACGACATCGAGAGAGGCTGAATCCACAAAGTAGTCCGAGCCGTTAATGAAGACATCCTCAGGAATTTTCACCGAGTTGACCTTTCCTCCTACTTCTAGGTCTTCTACTTCGAGATTTCCGCGTTGTGTATGGCTAAATATTCAAAAGGCAGACATATTAAACTCAAAGCGGATTTCTTCATCATATGAAAAATTCATTTGCAGGTTAGAATTACATACTGCCGTATGTCAACTTCACTCCTGTATCAAAATTCAAAATGACACTTAATCATTCTTAAATATATTCATTTACCTGTGACTTCCTGGAGAGCTGTAACGTCTGTCTCAGTGGATTAACAATATCAATGCTTGCCGATACATTTGCCTCTAAATGGTCATGATACACAAGTTCTTCGAGACTCAATGCACCTGAAAAGTCGATATATTTTATCAAAATATGGTTTTATTATTACTCCCCCCCCAAAAAAAAAAAAAAAATCAAATTGTGACCACTATAAAAAACTATTGCAAAAAAAGATACTCACCAATGATAAGGAGCAAAAGACAAATATAGAGAAAACATACCATATATAGCATGTGTTCCATCCACAGTAACGACATCACGATGGAAATGGTTGAGGGTCAAGGGCCATTAATGATCCAGTCTCGATCTCCGATGCTTTCAACGCTCGGGAGGTGAAAGCCCCTGGTAAAAAATTGGAAAAAAACCTCTTGGTAGTTAACAAAACCCTATACTGGATTAAAAATTTTTCCCAATTTTTTAAAATTAAAAAATTTTTTTTCTTTTATTTTTGGGATTTTTATACCATAAATAAGGGGGTTTTTTTTCTTATTATATAAACACGAAAAGGGGGGCTTAAAAATTCTAACCTGTAGGGTTAAAAAAACAAAAATAAAAAAATTTTTTGGGAACTTGTTCCCAAAAAAAACCCGGCTACGGGGAAAAAATTTAAATAAAACAAGTAAAATCATTAGAAAATAGCCAATAAATTTCTCCAAAATTAAGTTTTAAACTCCACGGGATCAGTTTCGATCAAAAAAAAAAGCCATTAACTTAAAAACCCATTATAGAATAAATTTAGGAACCCTTCCCTTTTAACATTATCAAGTGTCTTAAAAAATTTAGTAAAAATACCTTCGTAAAAATAAAAACATTATAAATTTAACAAATTAATACCCTCATGGACACGATGAAAAACAATAAATTTCCCTTTTATGGGGGGGTTTTAATTTTTAAAACCCCCATGTACAAAAGATATATCACGTATATACCGTAAATTTTCACCCAACTGAGAAAAAATTTCCCGGCAGAGATATTTGTCTTGTTTGCCCCAAAAAAAACGGGGGGGGCGAGAGTATATCTCCCCCCCCCCGTTTGCGGGTTTTCCCACGTTCACACAGCCTAAAAAAAAAATATACTTTAAAAAATACTAATCTCATTTTACCAAATGGGACCCACTCTTACAGTAGACAGGTTGGTTTCCATGAACTTGTTTAAATTAAAAAAAGGGTTTTTATTTTGGGGGATAGGGGGTTTAAGGTATAGGACAGATTTTCCGGGGCCCCTAAAGCCAAAACTAGCAAATTTCGAAGGGGCTGTAATCTATTTAAGCAATCGCCCCCTCCCCCCCACCACAAACACAAAAATTTGGTAAAAGCCATATGGATATATTCATCTGGGTATTATTTTTTCCCGCAGAACGAAAAACAGATTGCTAAGTATATCATTATGTGAAAAACTGTTTTCATGCGCTGTTTTGTGTAAAAGGCGCTTTTTGTCATCAAACCATGCATTACTATAAAGCCAAAAAGTTCTTTTTTAAATTAAGTTTTTTTGATTATTTGTTTTTTGGGTATTTTCATAGGAAACAGACGGTATTAGTTTCAGAACAAAAATAAAAAATTTAATATAAAAAAAACCCTACGAGTTAGGTTAAAGGCACGTTTTTGGTTTGAAAAACTTTAAAAAAAGATACCTACACAGATAAAAACACCAAAAAAAGGGCAGAGGGGGTTTATATCCCTATAAAATGAAAACATTTTGGGTTTAAGATTTAAAACTTTTTTTCTACTTTTTGGGAAAGTAACCCTCCCGGGAAACTGCCGGGGAAATTTGATTTTTTCGCAGTCTACATCTGTAAAGGACCATTTTTTTTAAAAAAAAAAAAATCATTTAAATGTTGTGAAGGGAAACTTAAAACGAAAAGGACAGTAAGTTTTTTTAAATTTTTTGAAAAACTTATTAAATATTTTTTTGTGCGGGGAAGGGAAGTTTGCTTTTTTTAATGTTTTAAAGTTTTTGATTTTCGAATCCCCCCTCCCCCAAGGCAAAAATCGCCCCCACCTATCCCAGGAAATCCAAAATCCCCCCCCCCCCAAAAGAAAAGACCCCCTCGCCACCTAGGACGGGTTATCAAAATTTTGTTTTTTTTTTTAAATATTGAAATTTTAATTTTCACATTCGCCCCACCCATCCCAGTCAGATTTCGCCGCCCCTATGGACCCCCTTTGGGCAGTATAAATGGTGACAAGGGCTTTTTGGGGTATCTAAAGATTTACCCGTTTAAATAGAAATGGATAAACCCGACTGAAAATGTATTTAAGATAATGAAAAAAATTTAAACACAACTAAAGCAAACGGGGAAGGGTTTAAAGGAATAAGCAAAAAAAATGTAAAATTTGTTTTTTTTAATTTTTTACGGGGTTTTGGGGCATCTACCAAATTTTTTTGTTTGAAACGGGAAATTTTTTGTCTCTTTTTAAATTTTTTTGCTTTTCTGCCTTCTTTTTCCACAAACCTCCATACCTAAGTATGCTGCTGGCCTGTCGTGGGAAAAAAGGTTCGCTTTGCTCAAAAGGGAGGCCGTCCCCCATCCCTGAGGGGCCCGAGGGACGGGTTTTGCCCTCACGACCCCAAAGGAAGGGTTTGGTGTTGCCAGTGATTTTGGTGGGGACCTTAAAGGGTAATGTACGAAGGGGAAGGGGGGCCCCCTTTTAAAGGTTCGGACGCGGGGATCGACCTGGGGAAGCAAAAGGTATTTTGGAGAACGGATGGGGGTTTCCCAGACTGAGACAAAAAAATAGATAAAAATAATAAAATAAAAAACACAGAAAAATTGGAAGGTGGTTTGTAAAAGAGGGGGAAAAATATAAAAACCTCATCACTTGGGTCTTCGCCCTAGATAATGGGTCAAAAACAACTTAGGGTGGGGGAAAGGGGGGAAAAAGCATAAACAAAAATTTTTTGGAAATAAATCGACAAAAAAGTAAACAGAATGGCGAAAAAAAACCCAAACGAAAATAAACTTAGAAATAACACAATAGAAAAGAGAAATTTGAGTAAACTACAAGTATCAAAAATGGAAGTGCCCAAGGAAAGGGTCGTGTTTTTTAAAAAAAATAAAAAGGATGGACAAAAAATCCCGCAATTTTCCAACAAAAGCCTTCAAGTTTTTTCCCTTTCGTTTCCCAACGTGCCCCCGAAGGAAAGGGAATGGAGTGTCGAATAAGTTTGCCCTGAAAGGGTTTTATAAACTTCATCATCTGCGGGAAAGGTCAACCATTGACCTCATTTAAAAATACTCATCAATTTTCGCTTCGCTCTTGACCTTGAGGCGGCAAAATAAAGATCAGCTGTTGTGGGGAAAAAAGAAAAAAGGGAAATTTTTTATTTTCCTAAGTATGCACAAAAACATCCATATTTTAAATTTTAAAAAAGTAATTACGTTATAAAAAATGGAAGAAAGGTAGAGAAAGCAAATTAAATTTTAAAAAAAATAAATTGCTGATTTTTAAACTTTTCCCTACTGGGAAGGGAGGGCAATTAAAAAGGCCCTTTCCAATTTATAAGAGCAAAAATCTTTGGAGGTTTTTTTTCAGATTCATTTTTTGAAAAAAGTAGGGGTGTTTTTTTTAGTATAAAAGCGGCAAGTCAAAGGGGCCCATAAACCGAAAAAAATACCCTTTTCATAAAGTTTTGAAAAGGAAATTTTTAAATTTGGTGAGGGCGATCTCGATTTCCATTTTTTATGACCAAAACCTGAATAATATGGGAAAGTAGTTAACTCAAAGTTCAGAATAAAATCGCGAAAAAATCATACTGATCCTTTTAAAAAGGAGGAGTTTTACAAGAGGAAAAAAATTGGGGTTGAAAATCCCAGAAAAACAAAAAAACTTGCTTCAGATTTAAAGTTTCCTCTACATTTGCACCCCCCCCCAACCCCCTTTTTTACAAACCAAAACGCCCCCGGGGCCAAAGGTTTGGGGAGAGTTGTTAATATCAAAAATCCTTCATCTTAGCTGCCCCGCAAACAGCCTTTTTTTCGAGGGTTTTCCTAAAGGCCCGAAGAGGGCGCCAGCCCTTAGGTATTTTTGGGTCGGGTTCCTTTACATATACTGAGGACGAAAAAATACCAAAAAAAAGAAAAAAATTTTTAAGGTTTTTGGTAAAAACCCCTTTGTGAATCCCTCATTATTCATTTTGGTAAAAATTTGAACCATAAACCAAAATCCCAGAAAATTTCCAGCACGCAATATAGCACAAAATCCAGAAGTTTAGCCCTTTTTAAAAGATCTGAAAACCCCCCCTCCGGAAAAAATAAAAAAAACGAAAAACTTAAAAAATTTTACAGAAATCACTTTTCCCCCTCTGGTTCACCGCAGATAAAGCGGGTTTTTGGGGAAAAACGTGGCCTGAGTAAAAACTTTAGCCGGGAAGTAGTTTTGGGGTGGGGGAAAGTACGCTTTCCCCCAAACCCCCAGAACATCTCTTTCCCTTTGATGGTCACTCCCTCCCGTTTTCTGACCCCACCCCATCGGCGCGGGGGTGGTATTCTGGGATAAAAGTGGTTGTTTTTTTCCCTGTTGTTGAGCTTTGGGTTTGGGGCTAATATGCTCGGGTTCTTTCCCCCCCACAGGGCAAACATTTTTTCTTTGATCTAATCCCATCTCTTTTCCTCACCCCTATTTTCATTTAGCATCTCAACCCTATCATACGTACATCGGAAAATTTGTGTGGGTTGAAGTTCAACGTAAAGAGTTTGGAAAACTCTTTTTGTTTTGGATCTTTTGGGGGGAAAAATCCAAAAAAAGGAAAAAAAAAAAAAGGGAAAAATCGTTAGTGGGGATCCCACTTTCTTTAATTTGCTTTCACTTCTACACTTTAGGAAAAATTTCGGGCGGGTTAAAAACCCTTTTTAAGGCTTCAAAATTCCTGTCGTTTTTTCCACAACTTTTCCCCTCGGGATATTCTAATAAACCCAAAATTTTAAATATACTAAATATTAACTCCCGAATATATAAACAATTCAGTATAAAAAATCCCTTTCGAAAATTTAGATTTTTATTCACAGATGTTTAATTTACAATGGTTTTTAAACAGTTTTAGAAACCCTTTCCCCCACCCATAAGGATTTCCCATCAGGTAGAGAAACCCAAAGGCCCAAAGGGGTTCACCCCTCACCCAAAGGGTCCACCCAGTACTGGGGAAGCTTGTCAAAAGTTCCAACCCCTCGAACTGGTAAAAAGTCACGCCTGTCTGGGAAAATTTTGCCGGGCAAGGATACATTGTTGTTCCCCCTGATGGGGAAGTTTTTTTTTTTTTTACCCGGGTTTTTCTAAACTTTCAGGGAAAAAGGGTTATGAAAGGGAAATTTTTGGTGTTTGCTATTTATCTCTTAAATTTTTGTACACCACACTAAGTTGTGGGTTTCCCCAAAATTTTAATTTAAAAAAATCTTTAAAACCAAAAAAAACATGCCTTTTAAAGTACAAGATAAGAAAAAATTTGGGGGCAGGTGCAGGGCAGGGGTTAATTTTTGCGGAGAAAAAGGGTTTTAGAAAGAAAAAGGAAAAAAGGGGGGGGGAGTGGCCCTCAAATTATCATTTCACTTCAAATTATAATCACAAAAGGACTGTTGGCTCAGGGTGGTGAGATCAAAGGGCTGGGAAAAACTTGCCCATAATTCTAGATTTATTACAGTTTAAAACTATTTTTGTATTTTAAAAATGAAAAAGGGGGAAAGGGGCGCACCCCGTTTTTGAAGCTAATGTAAGATTTCACAGGGGTGCCGAAAGTAATTTTGGAATAATTATATCTATATCTTTGTAAAATGCTTTCAGAAAAAAATTGCATTAAAGAGCATTTTTTTAGTAGTAAAGGGAGTACCTCAAAAAGAACCCGGGTTTTTAAGACCTCTGCATTCCCTGGGGGAGTGTGAAGAAACACACACTCCACCCCCAATGTCTTCTCTCTTAAAATTTTCCCCAGGTAACCCCACAGCAAGGGGGTCATGAGGGGGGGGTTTAAATGCTTTCTGTTGTTGCTATTAAATAGTAAAAATATTGAAACCAAAGGGCGTGTTTTTGGGAAAAATTAGATAAATTTTTTTGTTAGCAGGTGAGGTATCGAGCAAATATTGGGAAACAAAACCCTTTTCCCCAAGCCTCTCCTCCTTATTAGTCAGGTCAGTATTGTTTTTATTGTAAGCTCTTTTGAAAGAAAGACCCATCCCCGCAACAAAAATTCTCTTGGTCACCAATTAGGGAGAGGAGCAGACTCAGTGGAAAACCAAACCACGGGAGGTACCAAAAAAAAAAACCGGGGGCCCAAAAGCCCTTAAAACTTTGCCTTTTGGGTGACATGGGATTCATAAAACATGGCCCCACTTGCTTTTGGGTTTCCGGGGAAAAATCTGCTTCTGCCATGGCTGACTTTGGGTTTTGGCTCCGGGGACATGCTTTTTCCCTGGGTTAAATGGGGGGGCTTGGTATTGGGGCCTTAAAAGTCAAAGTTACTACATGCAGCATTTCCAGATCGGGGTGTTTTTTATCACTGAAGGGTTGGGGAATGGGGGAAGGGTTTTTTTTGGGGAGAATGGTTTGAAGGGAAGTTACCTGGTTTTTTTTTCCAAAGCCAAGGAAGCAACTCAGTGGGGGTAAAGGTTAAATTTGAAATTTTCCAAGGGTACAAAATTCCGAGGAGAAGTTTCCTGGGGGAGGTTTCAAAGGGAAAAGGCCCCAAAAGCCGGAACCCGGCCTTTTTAACCCCCACTTGCAATGGGGTTTTCAAGACCTTATGGATCGGTAAGCATCTGTCGGCGTATGTGTGAGGGTGGGAAAAGGAACGCTATTGGGAAACCTGAAGTTCGTGGCTGAAATTTTTTCAGTTTGAAAAAAATGGGAAACCCGATAAAAAACCAGACAAGGGATTCCCACTGAAATTTTTTCCTCCCCTTTATCTAACCCAAAGAAACTCTGGGGAAGGGATTTATTCAGTATATTCTTGACTATATAATGATAGAATATTTGCCAACTTTGCCCTCTGTAATACAAAGCAAATCGCCAAACCCGGACCCAATTTTACCCGAGAAATGCTCCTCAGACTAGGCAGGGGAGCCCCCCAAAAATACTTATGGGAACGCTGCAATTGTACAGCTAGGGAAATTTAAAAAAAGGTCTTCCCGGTTGGGTGCAAACAGGGGGGCCCCATTTTTGGGGGGGTGTTTGGGGGCGGCCCGGAAGGCTTTTGCCCCCGGGGGGCCAAAACCCCCTAATATTTCTGTTAAGGGGTTGTGGGTTGATATAGTCATGCCTAAGAAAGGTAATCTTTGGGAAAATTTTACGTGGGGGCTTATGGCGCCTCTGGGGGAAATTTGTGCCCGCACTGTTAATTATACTGCATCGTAGGGCCCTTGGGGGTTTTGGGAAGTAGGGCGTCTTTACAGTTGACCCTTCTTCAATCCCGGGGAAAACACTAGGGGGAAAGCAGCAGTTCCAGCACATTCCCAAAGGAGGAGTGGGGTTTTGGGGAAAGGAAAAAGGGGTTTTCCCAAAAGGGGCTAACCCGGGGAATATAAATGGGCCTGAACTCAGAGGTAGATGACAAGATACGAGCGATTGGGGGCCCCCTGTGAAAGTGGTAAAAATGGGCATTTTGATCTTGGGTGTTTAGGGAAAAATTTGTTTTTCCCCCCTTTTTTTTTTCCAGGGCATTTTTGAAAGAGGAGGGTTTATCAGAACAATGACTTTTGGGGGGAATTTAAAAAAAAAAAAAACCCCGCAAGTACTAAAAAAAAACTGAATTATCCACAGAAAAAATGGCTTATCTCAGATGCCAAGATTCAGCAGCCCCCGGGGGAAGATACAGCAGCTACAAACCCTGGGTGTGACATCAAAAGATATAAAAAAGTGAAACCAGGGGCGTGTGTTGTGTTTGCATTTGCAATTCATGACTGGTAAAGAAAGAGGGGACAGGTGGGAAAAGGGTGATTTTTTTTTCTTTTGGGAAAAACCTACAAGAAACATGGTTGATCTCAGATGTCGAGATTACGTGGTCCCGGGGGAAAAATGACAGCAACCCACGTGATCATCGTTAGTGGAAAAAATAGGAAAATCGTTATCCCGATGTCAGGTCAGGGGTTAAAGCTGTGTGTGGTGTGTGTGGTGTGGGGGCGTTGCGGGGCGTGTGCGTTGGCGGGGGGGGGTGGTTTGGGGGGGGGTGCGTGGCGGGGTGCGTGGGGGTTTCGCGGGGTGCGTGGGCGTGTTTCGTGTCGTGTGCGTTGCGGGGGGTGGGGTGGGTGGGGGGGGGGGGGGGGTTGGGTGCGTGTGTGCGTGTTTCGTGTGCGTGCGCATTTATTCATCTTTTTTTTTTTCTCCCCCCCCCCCAATCACAGTTTTTAAACCACTCATTTAAATTCCTTTATACTCACTTTTCTCTCTACCCCCGCTTTTTTCCCTCAAAATTTACTTCTTATCTATTTGCGCTTTCCCTCCTGTTGGCCGAACTAAGCCCCTCATCAGCCTCCCCATCCCCTGCTGATCATCCATTTTATTGGGGTAAAAATAAAAATTCACTGAAATTTTTTCTCTCCTTGGGCTTTCTATCATATCTGCCCCAGCCTTAGCAAAATTTGTCCCAAAAAAATTTTTTTCCCGAGATTTTGCCAAAATTTTATGTAAAAACCCCCAAACAAATCGGCCAATTCTTGTGGGAAAGTTGTCCCGTTGCTGGGATATTTTTCAAATTTAAAACTAGAACAAAAAATTGGGAAATAAAAAGGGGGGACTCGCCCTTATCTGATCATTATATAGGGGAAATGGGAATCTGTTTTTTTTGGGCTTTCAACTCAAAACTATAGCTAAGATTCCTTTTTTCCCAAAAAAAAGGCGTACTGATAAAATTTAATTAAAATTTTTTAAAAGAAAAGGGCCTTTCCCCAATAGCAAGCCAGGCCACAGCGTAAGACTTTGGGGTGTTTTGGGAAAGAATAAATTTTTCCAGACAAAATCGGTAAATTGAGAGTTCGTTGTGGATTGCAACCGGCCCGAAAAAGAAAAAAGGGGGGGTGGTAATTTTAAGAAAAATTGACTTTCAGTAGCATAAAAAACCCTTGTCAATTTTTAAAATACAAAAAAATTTTACTAACCCCCTTTGCAGGGAACAAATTAAAAGAACTGGGTTTTTGGATTTAAAGGTAAACCCTTTTCAAGAGCCCCCTTAAATTTCCATTGCGGTTTTTTTCATGTTTTTTTTTTTAAATTAATCTATATTTTTTAACTGGGGAACCCTTTCCTGTAATATCTAGGAAAAACATTTTTTTTTTCCTTCCCAAAAGTAAAAATTAAAAATGATTAATAGAAGCAAACAAAAAAAAATAAAAAATTAGAAAAACTGCAAAATTGCCCTCCTAAACCCCAAACCCAACACCCGAAAAAAAAGTGCCGGGCCGAAAAAATTTTTTTGTTATCCACCCAAAAAAAGAGGGGGTCCCTTTAATATATCGCTAAATTTTTGAATAAACCTTTTCATTTTCCTCGCATGATTCGCAAACCCCCAGGAAGGTATCCGAGGCCCGCCCGGGGCCCAGAACCCAAAGGTCTCGAAGTGGTTTGGCGCCCCCGGTGGGGGTGCGCTGGGAAAGGGCCGAAATGGCCCACGTTTTAGGGATTACTTGTAGTCATGCTGAAATTTGTGCCCACCTTGGGGTGGGAGGGAAGGGAGGGGGGGAAGGGGAAGGGGGAAAAGGGAAGGGAAAGGGGGGGATGAGAATGGGAAAGGGGGGGGGGGGAGAATGGAAAAAAATCCCTTCTAAAAAAATTAAAGGGAAAAGGCAAAAAAAAAAAAAAAATAAAAAAAGGGAATTTGGTTTTATAAGTTGGATTGGAGGGGTTTGTAAATCCTTTATGTTAAGGGGAGTTTGGTTGTTGGGGGGCTTGGGGTGGGGTCCCCAAGAAAAAAACCCCGGGGCCCCCGGGAAACGGAAAAAAACCGTTCTTTTGGTTTCCAAAAACACAAAAAATCAAAAATGGGGGGCGCTCCTTTGGGTTTCATTTTTGAGGGATTGGGGGGAATCAGTCGGGGTTTGGGGCCCCCGTCCCGGGGATTTTGGGGAAGGAGCCGGCCTTTTTACAGGGAAAACCCCCTCGTTTTGGATTTGCCCCTTGGCCCCACCTTCCATCCCCTTTACCCTTTTTGGGGGGGCCCACCCAATTTCCCCGGTCCAAAATTTTTTTTTTTTTCTTTTAGGGGGGAAACCTTTCCCCCTCTTTTCTTTTTTTCCCTTTTTTAAAAACCCCTTTTCCCCCCATTTTTTCCTCCTCCCAATTAGTAAACCTTTAAACCTTTCCCCTTTTTGCTGCCAAATTAACTCCCCATTTTTTTCCGTATTTGGGTTTTCCCTTTTTATGAAACCCTAAAATTTCCCCAATTCCCGCCCGGGGGGGGAACCCCGGCTCCTCAAGGACCCTACCGTTTAGGGCAGGCCCAGGGGGTGGAGGGGTTTTCGGAAAGCACGTTTAGCAGCAGCCCTTTATTTGGGGACGTGCCGAATTTACACCCACGTCCCCCTCGACGGTGGGGCCCCTTTAAAATCGCCCTGATTTAAAAGAGGGAATTGTAAAGATGAGGGGGTTAAAACCCGGTTTAAAAAAAAAAAACGAATGGATTTTTTAGGGGGCCCCCCATTTCTAGGGGTTTTATAAATATACTAAAAAAAAAAATAAATACAAAACAAAACCCAAAAAATACGCCCGCACAATACCGAAAAAGTGAAAAAACAATTAAAAAAATAAATTCCGTCGCCTCCCAAAACCCGCAGCGTCTGAGCATCATGGGGTAGAGGGACACATTTCCTTTTTTTGGGGGGGGGGGTTCCCCATGACGGCCGAAAGAGCGATTGTGCCAAACGCCCCCTAAAGATTTCTGGGAGCCTCCAGAAAACCCAAGGGGGCCCACCCCCCACCTCGGGGCAACCCGGGGGCACCTCAAGGGGTACAAAATTTTTGGGGTTTTTGTATTTCATATGATGCATGCATAAACCTATACATTAAAAACAAAACAAATAATATTTAAAATATATTATAAAAAAAAATATATAAAATATCAATAAAATTTTTATGTAATAAAAAATAAAATTTAAATTTAAAAAATTGTTTTAAAAATTAAAAAATTATTAAAATTTTAAAAATATTAATATAAAAAAAGGATAATTTTAAAAAATAAAATTAAAAAAGCAAATTAAAATATTATAATATATATAATAAATAAATATAAATTTTATAATAAAAGTATTTTAAATATATATTATATATAATATAAAGAATAATTAAATAAAAAATAAAAAAAAATAAATAAATTTGATATATGGAAAAATATAAAAATAATAATTAAATAATATAAAAATATAGATATAAAATATAAAAATATAATTATTTATATTTAAAAAATAATAAAATATAAAATAATAAAAAAAGAATTTAATTAAAAGGAAAATAAATATCTATTTAAAAAATATTTGAAAATAAAATAATTTTAATAGATAAAAAAAAATAAATAAAAAAACTAATATATAATTTTAAAATAATATATAATTAATAACTATTATAATAAATAAAAAAAATATAATAAGTAATAAATAAATATATAATTTAAAAAATTATAAATATAAATTAATATATATTTTATTATTTAAAAAAATTTATATAATAAAAATTTATAAAAATATATATCATAATTAAATTTTTTAATATATAATTAGAATCTTATAAATATATAAAAATTTACCAAAAAAATTATTTTAAAATCATTACATATATAATATATCAATTTTTAAAATTATCATAAATAATTTAATAATATAATAATTTATACAATTATATTATATAAATTAATAAAAAATATATATATTATACTTTATTATTATAAATATCATATATTAATAATATATAATAATATTATTACCTATTTATAGATACATAAGATTATAGAGAGAAGAGAGAGATAGAGAAACAGAGTTATATATCATAAAGATGATAGATATAAGATATATATAGAGAATATATATATATTATATAAGAGAGAGAGAGAAGAGAGAGAATAGAAGATAGAGATGAGACTATATAGAGAAGATGAGAAGATATTAGAGATAGTTCCAGATAGAGCGATATGAGATATATATAGGCCTTGCAGGATATGTATATATCGGTACTATAGGACTAAATACCAGATAGACTATGTAGAGTATAACAGGATGAGTAGATATGTATATCTACATATAGATATATATATATGTATAGATATATATTATACATGTATATCGGAGATATGTATTATGTAATATATAAATGTACTATAACAGTGTAATATATTATAGATATGGATGATACTATATATACTATATCACTATAATATGGATATAATGTATATATGATATATGTTATATATATAGATGTATATAACATGTATAGTATATATATAGATGTATATTATAATATCATTATCATGTATCATATGTATATCTGTATCATACGTATATATTTTATATAGTAATACAGGTACTACTAAATATATATATGTTACCCGAATACATCGTAGTATATACAGATCATATACTATGTATTATATATTATTGTATACATACGCTATATATGTATCTATTTATCACTATCAGGGATTTGACTATATATATATATATATATACATAGAGTAACAATATATATAACACTGTATATATATACATATATACATATATATACAGATTATATACATATATTTTTATTACACATATATATACATAATATATACATATATATACACATATATACTACATAGATATACATATATATATATAACATATATATATATATAATACCTATATATATAACCATATATATATATACATAATTATGACATATATATACATCATATATATATACATCATACACATATAATATTACACAATATATATAGACAGAGACAGATATTATATAACAGTATAGATATACATATACATATATTATATACAGGGATGATATATATATACAGCTATATATGACAGATATAGAGATAAAATACATATATATTAATATAACATATATATATACTATAAGAGATAACATACATATATATGAGTATGACATATAATATAACATATATTATATGATACAGATATAATTATATATATAATATATAATACATACAGATATAAACATATATATATACAACATATATATAATAGTAATATATATATTATACATATATACATAGCATAACATAGATACCACATGGTTAATTTTTTATACATTCAGATACATATATATTAACCATATATACATTTATATTCTACACTTATACATGTATCATAGTATTGATATATATATGTATATATTGATATATATAATATATGATATATATATATGTATATGATAGATATATAGGTATCAGTACGATATTGTATATAATATATATGTATATTATATATGAATATATGTATACATATAGATATTATGTAACATATATATATATACACATACACATATTATATATACATATAATATATACACTACACCATATATTATGTAACACAACACAATATATTATACATATTATAGATATACACATACACATAAGATATACATATATATATGACACATACACATATATATACTACCCATTAAATCATACCCTATACATATATATATATACAGATAATACACCTGAACACATATATATATACAGTATATATACACATCACACATAGAGAGTATACCACAGCTATATACACCATTTACACATATCTGCATACATAGATAATATACATATACACATGTATATATATACAATATATGATACAACATACCAAATATATAACCATTATAATATACACATACACAAGATATCTATAACTTAGATATATACACATTACACATAATAAATTGACATATATCTATACACTACCACAGATAGATATACATATATTATATACACATAACATCATATCTATACATATATATATACACATACACATATATAGTATAATATATATATACACATACACATATTATATATAAATATATATATACATACACCTACTCGTGTATATAATATATATAGACACAATACACATATAGACGTATACACATATATTACCACCCATCACACTATTATATACATATATATATACACATAACACATATAATATCATCTATATATACACATACACTATCATATATACATGAGATATATACACATAATACATATTATATATACATATATATATACCCATACCACTACTATATATACATATATATAAAAATACACATATATAGATACACTATATATAGACACATACACATATAGATAACATATTGTTATACACATACACATATAATCTCTATATATATACACATACACATATATATATACATATATATATAAACATCCACCCCATATATAGTCATACATCATGATATACACATACACATATATAGAGACATATATATAAACACCTACACAGATAGTATATACATATATATATACACCCTACCCATATTATTAATACATATATATATACACATACACATATATATACATATATAATTACACATACACATATATATACTTATATTAGAGACAGATCTCATACACATAGATTGAGTATACATATATATGACACGAGAACAGTATAATGATAACATATTATATAGCACTACACATATATATAGACATATATCTATACACAGTAACACATATAATATATACAATATATATAAACATATATACATATAAATTCATATATTCACACATATATATACACAACATATACATTATATAACTATATATATAACATATATATATATATACAATATATAATATATACACATTATATATACATCACATATATATACAATATATATATATATATAAATATATATATATATATATATATATACAATATATATATACATATCATATATATCAATATATATATACACATATCATATATATAACATATATATATACACATATATATAATAATATATAATATAACATATATACATACATATATATATACACATATAAATATATATACATATATATAATAATCCATATATATATATCACATATATATATACATATATAATATATATATAACATATATATATATACATATATATTATACAATATATATATATACATATAATATATATAATAAATATATATAATATATATATACATATATATATATAACTATATATACATATATATAATAATATATATAATACAATCATAT
>NW_023658187.1:0-24940 GCF_015228065.2 Penaeus monodon
CCTTTGAGGGGGGAAACCATGCCCCCCCTAAATTTCTGGAAGGACTAATTTTTTTAAAAATTAGAAAGAGAGCTTTTTGTCGATTTTTTTCCAAAACCCCACAACTCTCTTTTTAAAAACGTTTTACTGTCCTACTTTAAATTTTTTTCTATTTTCCTCAAACCAGTTTCTCCTCAGAATACCTCTCGGGTTCCCCGGAAAAAAAGACATTTTTCCCTTACACTGATTGGGGGTTTTTGTGAGAACATGAAACTTGGGGCCCCAGCAATGTCGCATATCCACGCAGACGCCCTCTTTTGGGTGACAAAACCTTAACTATCAGGCTCCCATCTCGCTGTGGGGTGAGGGCGGGGGATCACGTTGCCAACCTAAACCTTTTCCAATGTATTTTCAAAAAAATATCAAGATCCTATTGATCCCCCATCAATGGTATTCCTACTGGGTAATTACTATGTGAAATTTTTTCATTTTTAACCAGGAAAAGTTTTCCCTTTAAATTTCTTGTCTTTGGAAGCGGGAAAAGGGTTTCCCAGAGAAAGAACATGTGATGTTCCAGGGGGAAAAGGGGCCCGGGGGATTGCTAGGCCCCGTCAGGGAAGAAGCTAGATCTTTGTAAAATTTTTGTAAAAGCCCAATACAAATTAAAATCTTCTTTTCCTCACCCCCCCCCCCCCCACCATGGAGCCAACTTTTTCCTGTTTTTTAAAAAAATGGAAACCAAGAGTATAGGTAAATTTGGTGGTAAAATGTCATCAAATGAAAACTGTCCAATTGCTGTTCCCAGTGAAAAAGAAACTCATGAAGCTTCATCAAGCAATGTTTAAAGGTAAAAATTTTAAAAAGGGAAGTTTTGGAAAATAAGGTTTAAAGGGAGAAAGTTTTTTTTCCCCAGGGGCAAAGCAAATTTCCCGTGGGCTTTTTTGGCACAGCCGGGAAATCCTCCATCCCACCCCCTTGCCCCCATTTTTTCTTACACCACACATTTTCTGCTACTTCCTTTAAACCTCAGCCCCAAAATTTGCTGCCCCCTCCTTTGGTGAGTTTTTTCCACCGGGAAAAAGGGAAAACCCTGGGGCCGCCCCAAAGGAAACTATGGAAAACAATCATTAAAAAGGTCTTCCAGGAGCCTGGGGGGGGGGGCCAGCCAAAAGGTGTGGGGCAAACCCTTGACCCTTTTCTGCCAAGCACCTTATAAAAGAATAATCTAAAAAAAGTGTCCCACTGCGGGGTTACTCTGAACCTTTGCCCTGTTTCCCCTAAACTCTTTGGGCGGGTTTGGGGTTTCCTTTTTCCCCGGGATTGGGTTCGAAACGCCTCGTGGGGAACGAGGGAAATGGGGCCCCATACTAGGCGCGGCCCAAAAGGGGGCACTTCCCAAAAATTCCCCAACATTTGCCCTGTGATTTGACTTGTGTCCCCTTTTCCGCCAGGGTGACCTCCCCTTTCCCTCCTTGATCCCTCCCCTCCCCCACGCTCCTGATTGTACATTTTTGGGCTTATGTAATGTGTAGTGTAATTTAGTCCCTTTAGCAGTAACCCTTTTGTTTTGGGCCAAAAATTCACATTTTGTCCTGTGTTTTGGGACTTTTTGGGGCTCCCTTCCGCCATGTGACCTCCCCCTGCTCCGCTGGATCCCCCTTCTTTTCCCCCCAGGGCTCCCTGTTGTACATTTTTTGCTTATGTATATGTGTACGTAATTTGGGTCCCTTTAAAGAAAGAAAAACCCTTTTGTATTTTTTCCTCCGATTTTTTTTTCCTTTCCTTTGGGGCCTTCCCCTGATTCCTTCGTTTTTTTTATAAGTCAAAACCCTAAAAAAACTGGATACCCTAATCCAGGGGGAACTGCCCAGGGAATTAAAAGAAAAATGGGAAAACGGGCAACATCTGATGGGCTTCATGAAACCCTTTTTGGGGAGCCCACAAGAGATTGGGACCAGGGAAAACGTCCCATTTTCCTGATTTGTTTCCCAAATTCAAGCCCATTAGGGGACCTTTGAAAATGGCCCCTCATGGAGGGGGTTAGCAGTAATGGTACGTCAAAAATTTTCCCCTTTTCCGGGCCATCCACCTGCAGACAACACTGAAAGGTGAAGGTTTTGAGAATCGCTTGACCGCCTTTTAACTATTGCATCCATCCCCTTTCCCTCCAAAATTCTAAACCCTTTTTGTTTTTGGGAAAATCTACTTGGGTTTTTTGCCACCCCTTTTCAAACTCTTGGGAAAATTTCAATGGTCGGCATCACCTCGGGGGACACTTTGTGTAAAAACCCCCGAGGAAGGGGGCCCTTTGGGGTCCCGGGGTTTTTTAAGAGTAGATGCAGTTTTAAATGAACAGTGGCCCCCCTCCCACACATTTTTCCAAAATTTAAAAATGGGGCCTTCTCCAATAAGACCCATCATAGGCCTTTACCTATTCACATTTTAACTTCACCCTTTGGGAGGTTTATGGAAAACTTTCATGGAAGCGACCCTTTCCAATGATTTTTTGGGGGAGGTAATGGTATTCCCGCCAAAAAGTGCGAGATGGCGACTTGAACCAAAGCAAATGAAATCTTTTTTTTGATCACTGCAGTATTTTTAAGGATCTGTGAATGATTTTTCCGGTTTTTTTCAAGATGCCCGTTTAAAAAACTTTAATCACAAATTCCCCCTTGCAGTAGAAACATTCCCTTCCCAAAAAATAACGGGAGTATTTTTCGACCTCGAGTACCCTGGGGGGTCTGAAAGAATGCCCAAAAAGCTGGCAAGGCAAGAAAAGCTTCATTTAAAGGGAGTTGAAACAACGCCCAGCAAATTTTAACCTTGATCAATTTCAAAATACCCGAGCCAAGGCCAGGCGCGTGCTAAAGGGGGGCTAGACGGACATCGTGGAGACATTAAGGGGAAAGGTCTCTTCTTTGCAGTTCTGCCGTAAGGGCTGCCCCAGGAATTTAAAAGATATTCCATACCCAAAAAAAAATCTCACTTACCAAGAGCCCCACAAGTTCCTGTTAGACCTTTTAAAAAGGACTATGGGGTACAGTGCCATCCACATGGAGAGAAGCTATAATCATTCCTTTTCCCTAAACTTTGGGAAAAATGCCCTTTTGCACCCAAAAATTACAGACCAATTTCCCCATCCGCTGCATCTGCAAGCGGGAAAAGAAAAAGGTCAAATTCAGGTTGACATGGCTGCTTTTTAAAAAAAAAACGTGTTTACCCAATCAATTGGGGTTTAGAAAAATTTAGAAACGACCACAGATACACTTGTGAGGATGGAAAAAGCCCATACAGAATTCCCCTTTGCACAGAGACTTTACATAGAGCAGTCTTCTTTTACCCCTTTACAAGGCTTACATACTACTTGGGAAACATGGCTACTCATGAAGCTGATGAAAATTTGGAAATTAAGGGGGGAAAAAAAATTACCTACCTTCATACAAAGCTTCCCTTTCTGACAGGAAGTTTAGAGTTTGGGTGGGAAACAGTTTCTCTTAACATGGAAGATCAGCTGGAAGGGGTCCCACAAGGGAGTGTCTTAAGTGTGACCCGGGTTTTCCCTTGCTATAAAAGACAAACGTAGAAAGGGTTTTTCCAAGTGCTGTCTCATGCAAACTGTAAAAATATGACTTTTTCACTGTCCCGCCAGGAGGGCCTACAGAATTTTCAAGGACACAGGGAGACTGGAAAAAAATCAGGTTTTTTACAGTGGTCAAAAATAAACATGGGTTCAATTTTTTTCCAAACAAACCATGGCTAAATTTTTCCCCAAAAGAAAAAAGTTCCCTCTTCCCTCCCATTAAGGGGGCAAACCCACTTTCAATTTGTCCAAGAGGGGGAAGTTTTCTTGGGGTCTAATTTTTGGGCTCCGGGCCCCCCACATGGGTGGGCCCCACTAAACGTTAAAAGTGAAAACTTACAAAAGCCCTTTTGTTTTGCGGGGTTTTTTCACATTTATCTTGGGGGGCAGACCGCACAACGCTTCTGCAGCTTTACCGAGCCCTTATTCGTAGTAAGCTTGATTATGGATGTGAGGCTTATTCATCTGCAACTCCCACTTTTCTTCTGATGTTGGACTCAGTTCATAATGAAGCTAGCTAGCCTGTGGAGTCCCTGTATGCTGAGAGTGGAGAACCACCTCTTTCATTACACCGGGACTACATGAACCTGATTTACTACACGAGACTACAAAGGATTCCGGGATCTCCTACATCCAGATTGGTTTTCAACTCCCTTGAGGATAGCTGATCCTATGGTAGGAGAATGAGGAATCTTGTGGAAGATCTTAATTTAAATCTCACCAAGGTTCTGGCTGTTGGAATTCCCCAATTCCCTTGGACTAATCAAGTCGAGCTGGATTTGGTCGGAATTGGGAAAGGGGAGAGATCTGAAGCAGAAGTCAGAGAGAGATTTCTTCAGCACATTTCTAAGTACCAAGGATCAGATGCAATATATGCAGATGGTTCGAAATCTGAAAATGGTGTGGGCTTTGCAGCAGTGAGCAGAAGGAAGACTGCATCTGGCAGTCTTTCTCTAGCAGCCTCGATCTTCACTGCAGAGTTACATGCCATCCTTACAGCAGTTAAGATGACTAGAGATCTTACGAACAATTCTGTTGTAATATATTGTGACTCTCGAAGTGCCTTGCAAGCAATCAAGAGTTTAAAATCACATCCAGTAGTGAGGGAGGTTCAAGATTGGATTGCATTGATGTCAACACGTAAAAAGATAACTATGTTGAGTGCCAGCACATGTTGGTATCAGCGGGAATGAGCAAGCTGATCAGAATCTCCCACACACCGACCTGAAACTCAGCATAAGGAGATGTCTTCGTGATAGATGAAGGGAACAATGGAGGCATACCTCTGGAAACAAACTGAGATGATCTTGTCAGTTGGGTGACCAGCATCCATCCCAACCGAAAAGTAGAAGTTGTATTAACAAGTCTAAGAATCGGGCACACGAGACTGACTCGTGGATCGATGATGGCTAAAAGTCAAGCACTTTGTGAGGGATGCCAAGAGCCATTAACGGTCGCACATGTAGTGGAAAGATGTGCAACATTCTCAGACCAAAGACGTATGTACTTGTCTCCCCCATATACACTGAAGAATGTATTGGGGGAGGATTGTGACAGAGAGGGTCTTATTAGTTTCCTTAGGGAGAATAATATTTTTAATAAAATTTAATTATGCATAATGTTTATGCAATAATTTTATACACTTAGAGTATAATATTTATGCTTTGATTTTTAATTTGTTTATTGTTTTTTATAAGATATCTATTGATAGATTTTTAAAGTTTTAAACATTTTAATATTTCTATTTAGCAAGGTATTCGCCGCTAATGATCTTAGCTGTTGACGCGGCAGATAATTTTAAATAATCAATCAGTCAATCTCGTTTCATCAGTGATTCCAGGGACTCAGATAGGATAGGCTAAGTCGATATTGCCCAGTGTTGCTTTACAGTGACTTTAATAGTTGCTCTGCCAGTTAGCTCTGGAGGGCCACTGGAGAGTCT
Source organism: Penaeus monodon (assembly GCF_015228065.2). NCBI lineage: Eukaryota > Metazoa > Arthropoda > Malacostraca > Decapoda > Penaeidae > Penaeus > Penaeus monodon. The sequence continues at coordinate 5,502 of NW_023658187.1, forward strand.
ATGGTCAGTGCCGCAGAACTCGGCACTACGGTAAACCCTGCAATTCTGGAGGATCCTCCTGCGAGTGCTAACAAGTATGTGGTTGATCTTCATCACAGTACCCGTATCACAATCCGGGTTGAAGTGCTGATACCAGGAGCCAGAAATCCTCAATCCCTGGGATTTAGTAAACTCCCGGAGAAGGAGGCTGTTCTCGCTGCTGGGATCAGCTCCTGAGCCATGGGGCCCGATAGAGATATCGTAGCCAGCTCATGTGTGTGTGTGTGTGTGTGTGTGTGTGTGTGTGTGTGTGTGTGTGTGTGTGTGTGTGTGTGTGTGTGTGTGTGTGTGCGTGTGCGCACACACACGCACACACACACACACACACACACATATATATAATATATATATATATATATATATATATATATATATATATATATATATAATATATTTTATATATATATATATATATATATATATATACATATATATACATATATATACATATATATACAGATTATATATATAATATATATAAATCTTATATATATATATATATATAGATTATATATATATATATTATAATTTGCCCAAGAGGTGAAGTACTTGGGTCAAATTTTTTGATAAAGGGGTTAAAAGGGGGCCTCACATAAAAACATTTAAAAAGTGAAGGCTACAAAAGCACTTATTTGTTTTGGGGGTTCTTTCCCATTTATTTTGGGGGTTTTGCGGGCCCGCACAAGCTTCTGCAGTTTTTCCCGAGCCCTTTTTCGTAGTAAGCTTGATTATGGATGTGAGGCTTTTTTCTCTGCAACCCCCCATTTTCTTTGATGTTGGATCAGTTATAATGAAGCTAGCTACCCTGTGGGTCCCTGTAGCTGAGAGTGGGGGGAACCACTTTTTCATTACCCCGGGATACATAAAACCTGATTTACTACCCGAGACTAAAAGGATTCCGGATCCCCTACATCCAGAGGGTTTTTAAAAACTCCCTTGAGGATAGCGGGACCCTAGGGTAGGAGAATGAGGAATTTTGGGGAAAAGGATTTTAATTTAAATTCCCCAAAGGGTTCCCGGCTTTTGGGAATTTTTCCCCAATTTCCCTTGGACAATCAAGTCGAGCGGATTTGGTGGGAAATTTGGGGAAAAAGGGGGAGAGACTGAAAACAAAGGGGTCAGAGAGAGATTTTTTAAAGCACTTTTCTAAGTACCAAGGATCAGAATGCAATATATGAGAGGGTTTCGAAATCTAAAAAGGGGGGGGCTTTGAAAGCAGTGAGCAGAAGGAAGACGGAAATTTTGGCAGTCTTTCTCTAGCACCCCCGATCCACTGCAGAGTTACATAAACCCTTTACAGCATTTAAAGAGGAAATAGAGATTTACGAACAATTCTTTTGAATATATTGTGATCTCGAAGTGCCTTGCAAGAATCAAGATTTTTAAAAATAAACCAATCCAGTAGGGGAGGGGGGTTTCAAAATTGGTTTGCTTTGATGAAACCCAGAAAAAAGATAACTATTTTGAGTGCCAGCAAATTTTGGGTATCAGCGGGAAGAGAAAAAGTGACAGTTTCCCCACACCCCAAACCTAAAACTCAGAATAAGGGGGATGTTTTTCGTGATAGAAAAAGGGAACAAGGGAAAGGCAACCTCTGGAAAAAAAAAGAGATGATCTGTCAGTTGGGTGACCAGAAACCACCCCAACCCAAAAAGGAGAAGTTGTATAAAAAAGTCAAAGAAGGGCACACGAGACGACTCGTGGATCGATGAGGGCCCTAAAAGTAAAGCTTTTGTGGGGGGATGCCAAGAGCCTTTAAAAGGGTTCGACAGGGTAGTGGAAAGATGTCCCAACATTCTCAGCCCAAAGCCGTATTACTTGTCCCCCCCATATAAAATAAAGAATGTTTTGGGGGAGGTTGTGACAGAGGGGGTCTTATTATTTTTCCTTAGGGGAATAAAAATTTTTAAAAATTTTAATTTGGGAAATGTTAGCAATAATTTTAAATTAGAGTATAATTTAGTTTTGTTTTTAAATTTTTATTTTTTTTTTAAAAGATTTTATTGATAGATTTTTAAAGTTTTAAACTTTTTAATTTTTCATTTAGCAAGGTTTTCCCGCAAATGATTTAGCTTTTGACGGGGCAGAAAATTTTTAAAAATAATAAATCAGTCAATCTCTTTTTCACAGTGTTTCCAGGGACTCAGATAGGATAGGTTTAAGTCGATTTTCCCCAGTTTTTGTTTTACAGTAAACTTTAATATTTGCTCTGCCAGTTAGTCTGGGGGGCCACGGGGGAGTTTTTAGGGTCAGTGCCCCCCAAAAATTTCGGCACTACGGTAAACCCGCAATTTGGGGGGGGGGGACCCCTCCTGCGAGTGTAACAAGTATGGGGTTTGTTTTCCACACAGTACCCGTTCAAATCCGGGTTGAAGGGCTGATACCAGGGACCCAGAAACCCCAAAACCCCCCGGGGATTTAGTAAATTTCCCGGAGAAGGAGGTTTTCTCGCTGCGGGGATGGCTCCTGAGCCATGGGGCCCGATAGAGAAAATCTTGGGCCGGGCCAGGTGTGTGTGTGTGGTGTGGGGTTTTGGGGGTGTGGGTGTTTTGTGTGTGTTTGTGTTTGGGTGTGTGTGTGGGTGGGTGCGTGTGCCCCAAACACAGGGCACACACACACCACACACACACAAATATATATATAATATATATAAATATATATTTTTTAAAAATAAAAATTTTAAAAAATAAAAATATATATTTTAAAATAAAAAACAAAATTAAAAAATAAAAATATATATAATATATAAAAAATTAAATATATTTTTAAAAAAAATTAAATATATAAATTTTTATATATAGATATATATTTTTTATTTTATATAAAATAAAATATAATAAAATACAATTTTATAAATATATAATATATATGATATATATATTATATATTTAATAATATATAATATAATATATTAAATTTTATATTAATATATTTTATTTTGTATATATTTTTGTTTTATATATTTATATTATTAATATATATAATATATATATAAGATAAAAATAATAAATATATATATATATAAAATTATATATAAAAAATAAAATATATATATAAAAAATATGTAGAAATTATATATTTTATTTTATATAATATATTATTATATATTTAAAATTTATATATATAAAAATGTTTAATTAAGTATATATATGTATATTATAGGTATATTTTGTATTTATATTTTATATTTTTATTATATATATAAAAATATATATATATATATATATTATTTTATTTTAAAATATTTTATGGGGTGTGTGTGTGTGTGGGGTGTGTGTGTGGGCGCCACACACACCCACACACCACACACACACAAAACAAAAAAAACACACCACAAAACACACACCTATAATAAAATATATATATATATATAAAATAATTTTATGTAATAATTTTTATCCCTATTTTGGGTGTGTGTAGGTGCGCGCCCCACACAAAAATGTGTGGGGAAAACAAGTATTATGATCCATGCACCCCCACATGTATGTGTTGGTTTTTTCCAAAAGAAAAATTTAAAAAATCTGTTTTCAAGTTTATTGCTGATCAAATACTACGCAACTAATCCCGCAAACACCGCAGCGTCGAGCTAGAGACGAGAATGTATGAGAAAATCGAACGCCGGGCTCTGTGTCGTCCTTTTGCAATTTTCGTCAGTAGTTTTAAAACAGTGGTTTCCCGGGGCTTCCTGTCGGGGCTGACGGGGCGTCGCAAAAAGGGGCTTTCTGGGGAGATGGTTTGTCGCAGGCCCCGGGCCATGTACGGGGGCCCCGGCGCTGACGAAGTGCCTGGAAGAGAAAAGCGTTTCTATGCAGTTTTATATACCTTAAAGCACGCACAAAAAAGTAAATTTTTAAAATTTTTTCATTTATTTAAAGAGGGACCGTTCCCTACTTTTAGGAGACGCGAAGGGGGCTCCCGTCGGCGCCCTGCGCTCCGCCCGGTCCTGAAAACGGGGGCTTTAGGGCGGCCATTTCCCTTAAAGGTCCCCGGCCGAGTAGAGGCGGTCCCAAAGGGGCCTCGCTTTCTTCCTGCGCCTCCTCAAATCAGGAGTACGTTTTCGTGGTCCAGAAGAGCCTGCGGGGGGGCCGGCGTGGATTCAGTGGAGGGAAAAGACTTCAGGGAAAAAAGAAACTTCCTTTATCAGGGCAAAAAGAGAGAAAAAAAGGGGAAGTTTCAAAATTCCCTTTTTTTGGGCCTCGGCTCGAGAAAAAAAATCAGAGGTTTCGTTTTTCTTTCTTTTTCCTGTCAGGGCCCCATTAATTATAAAAAGAGCTGTCCCCAAAATTGGTGTGAGAGAGAGAGGGGGAGAAAAAAAGAGAGAGAGAATTTCCCCGAGCCGACAGAGAGGGGGAAGAAATAACTGAAAAAGAGAGGCATTTAGGGGCAAAGGCCCTCAACCCCGGTGGTGCCCGGCCTTTTCCCCCTAAATTTGGTTTGACTCTGTTTGGCGGGGGGTTTAGGCATACCACGGCGTCTGGTTTGGCCCCCACGTAGGCCCCGCCCACGGGGCGCTCGCCCCTCATGGAAGAACCCCGAAACCCCGTCGAAGTTTCGTGTGCCCCAAGAAAAGGCCGCGAATCCGGGCCCCCGTACCCGCGAAAGGGGCGTTAGGGCACCCCCCTCGCCCCGGGGACCAGCCTTCACGGGCGCTTTCGTTTTTTTTTTTCAAGGAGGCTGTTTTTTTTTTAGATAATTTTTTTATATAATTTACTGGTTATAAAAGTTAAAAGTGAGAAGATAGCATTTCACTGATATTGTTATTTCAATGATTTCTGTTAAATTTTCATATATATACATGCCACACTCCCTCCCCCCCTCCCCCCCGCCCTCCTACTCTAACTTTTCCCCCCTTTTCCCAACTCTTTAAAACCCCGCTCCCGCCCTCCTACTTTAACCCTCCCCACCCTTTTTTCCTTTCCTTCTTCCTTCCCCCACTCTCCCCCCTTTTTTCACTTCTTTTCTTTCCCCTATCCCCCCCTCCCTCTCTCCATCCCTTAAATTTTTCCCTTCCTCCTCACCTCTTCGCTCCCCCCTCTCTCCACCTTATTTCCCCCTCCTCCTTCACTCCTCTCGCTCCCTCCTCCCTCCTTTCACCCACTCCCTATTATTCCCCCCCGTCTCCCCCTTAATTTTTTATTAGTCCCCCCTTGCTTCCCCCCTTTTTTCTCTCTGTCCTTTTAAATTTTAGTTCCTCTTTGGGCCCGGTGTCCCTCTCCGTTTTTTACCTCCCCCCCCGTATTTTTTCCGTTTTTTTGCCCTTTTAACTCATTTTTTTTTTTTTTTCCTCTCTTCCTTCCCTTTACCTTCCCCTACCCTCCCCCTTTTTGCCTTTCCCCGTCTTCCCAGTTCCTTTTTTTCCCCTTTTCCTAAGTCTCCCTTATCTTCATTTCTCCCTCCACCCTTTTTCTCCTATTTTTCCTTTCCCCCTCCTACCTACCCTGGGCTCCCCCTTTTTCTACCCCTTACCCCCTCTCCCCCCCTCCCGCCCCTTTCCCCCCCGACGCCCTCTTTTTTCTCCTTCCCCCACCTTTACAACGATTGTATACTTCCCCTTTACCCGGGGCCTTTCCGCGGGCCCGGATTCCCGGCGGCACGTGGCCCAGAAGGGGACCAAACTCCCCCCCCGGGGCCCCTGCCTTTAAAAGCTCCTCCTTTGGCCAGGCCAGCACCCACGCGGGGTCCTGAGGGGTCCGTACGAGCCACCTGGGAAAAAAGGGGGATCACCTGGCTTTTAAAAAATACAAACACCACACCCCACAAAACACATATTTTAAAATATACATACATACAAAATATATATTTTATATATAAAAGATTTTATATAATATAATATTCTAATATTAACATATATATAACATTATATATATAAATTTTAGATGATAGATATTAAAATAGGAAAAGGGTAAAGATAGATAGTGTGGTGTGGGTTTCTTGATTTTTCATTCTTCACCCCCAAGGTAAGGGAAAAAACACTAAAATGAATGAAAAATAAATATAAATAGAAAATTCCCCAGAAAAAAGGGTGAAAATAAATGAATTAGGAAGTTATTGAGAAATTTATTTTTCCCGTTAATGGGTAAGCCCAAAACAGAAAAGAAAAAACATATCAGTAAAAAGATAAAAAAAATGCATGGGGCAAATTTTGGGCAAATTGGTTATCATTAGCCCTTTTTGTGATAAAACACATATTTGCTTCCCTTTAAAAAAAAATTCCCCATTTTCCGTTCCCCTTCTTTTCCTCATGCCCTGTCTGAAATGTCTAAAGTTTCTGAGGACCCCCTGTTCCCCCAAATTTCCCCAAGGTTCCCCCCGTTTCCCTTTAGAAGGGAAACCGCCCAAACGACCAAAATGGGCCTATTTAAGACCCGAAAAAACCAGACCCACCGTTTGGGGGGTAGCCAAAAGAGGGAGTTTTTGGGGAAACCCATGTCCCGAGGGGGCTTTACCCGGGGCAGGGGTAAAAACGCCGCGGTAGCAATGTAGAGTTGTTTGAGCGACCGGGAGCAGGCCCCACCACCGGGCAGCCCGTTCCCGGGAGCCAAAGGGTTTTGGGGAGCTCCTCGGGGCCCGGGGCCGGGGGTCGGGTACCTGCCGGGGGACAGGTTAGCTGGGGGAGGAAAGGAAAAGATTGGAAAAGTTGAAGGACATCAAAATAGGTCTAGAATGAAAATAACAAAGGGAAGTAGAACGCTCTTCAAACGTCCCAGAATGGGCAAATACAGTTATAAGTTAAAAGTATTTTTCTTTTAAAAGAACAATAAATTAATAAAAATAGAATATATTATATTTATAATTTGATAATTTTATAATATATAAAATTTTAATTTTACATATAAAAATTAAAAATTTTATAATAATAATTTTATATTAATAATATATATAATATCCTTCCTCCCTCCCCCGCGTGCCCCACAGTGTGTATATTATGAGAAAGTAGGGCATACAAAGCATATTTTTATATATATTTATATTTATATATATAAAAAGGTATAATATAATAAAAAATAAAATAGATATAATAATTATATGATAATAAGATATATATCTATAAATATTAATAAAGATAAATATATATTAATAGATATCTATATTTTAGATAGTATAATTATTTTAGATAATTTTACAAATTTTAAAATTTAAAATAGATATATAGATAAATATAATATATATATAAATATACATAAAATATATAATAATATATATAATAATATATAAATAATATACATACATATATATAAAATAATATTTTAAAAAATTAAAATTTTAAAATGATATATATATATATATAATATATGCATTTTAGTATGGGTTTTTATTCTGCTAATATCAAATATTTTTTCCCGTGTTTTTCCCTTTATCTTCTTAAATTTTGCAAAAAAACCCGGGGGAGTTTAAAAAATGCCCCCCGTTAAAATTCACTACAGGAAATGCATCCCCCCCCCATTTTTTTTAATGTGAATACTTCTGAAAACCCCCGACGGGGGGAGGGTTTTTTACACCCTAGCAAGTTTGGGGTTTGGGGCGGTTTTAAAAAATATATAGAAGATAAAATAGATTTTTATATATATATTAAAATAAATATATATATAAAATATATAATATAAAATACTAATAAAAATATAAAATATATAAAATTTTAAAATTATATAAAATATAAATATATATATAAATTTTTATATAGATATATAATATATATATAATATTTTATAATATAATTATATATATAAAATATATATTTTATTTTATATAATATTTTATAATATATATAAAAATAATTTTTTATATATTTCTTCTTTTAACGGTTTGGTTCATTTCTGAGCCGCCGTTGGGCACAAACATGGGTAAAATTAAATTTTAGTCTTCATGTTTTGGGTTTCTCTTTGGGGTGAGGGACGTGGTAGGGGGCCCCCGTTTCCTTTTCCCCGGGGAGTGCGGGGACCTTTTTAGTAAAACATTCTTTTCTATTATCCGGGCTTGGGCCCCGCACTTGACGTGGGCTGGCTGGGCTCACCCAGTGGCTAGGTAGGCAATCAAGGTGAAGTTCCGTGCCCAAGGGAACAACGCGGCGGTCGGTGACTCGAACCCTCGAATTCGGATTGCTGTCGTGACAGTTTAGAGTCCGACGCTCTAACCATTCGGCCACCGCGGCCTTGACGATCATGGGCTTCCATGATTTTTTTCTTAGCAATTTAGAGCGGTGGTTTGCCATTGCCTTCCGCCCGGTGTTTTTATCGAGTCACCATCTCTATTTACCCGGCACTGACTTGAGCTGGCTTGGCCACTCAATGGCTAGGCAGGCAATCGGGGTGAAGTTTCTTGCCCAAGGGAAACAACGCGCCGGCCGGTGACTCGAACCCTCGAACTCAGATTGCCGTCGTGACAGTCTTGAGTCCGACGCTCTAACCATTCGGCCACCGCGGCCCCATTATATATATATATATATACATATATATATATATATATATATATATATATATATATATATATATATATATATATATATGAAAGGGCGAAAAGTTACGGATTTAAACAAAACAAAATTATGTAACGACTATTGAAATAGAATCCCCGTCAATCATTTACGCGTACTAAGTGAAGTGTGAACGAGGCGAATGAGTTATGTATAACGTCTGACCATCGATGGTTAAATAATACCAACTATGTCTGTGGATGCTTACTCATATACACGAATGGAAGTGACCTCAGACTCCGTTATCAAAAGAACTACATTAGATGTATAGTGTGACGCGCAAAATGTGCAAATTTAATGTGAGGGTTCGGAAATAACCCCAGTGAACCCACGAACAAAAGAGAAATTATAACAAGAATAAAGAACGAATGAAATACTTCTTGTGATAAGTGATGATACAAAATAAATGAACATGCGAAATTAGATATAAAGAAAATAGAATGTGTGGACGGAAAAAAGAAAGAGAAAAGAAAAAGTCTAAACTCGAATCTATGCGAACGCCTCCCACCAGGTGAGTGGCGATACTCCTGGCTTGACGAGCAGACCGCTCACCTGTGAGGGACTGCCTGTAGAAACCCTCGCCTTCGACATAGTACCTCGTAAATGAAAACCTCGGTAAGGAGACATCATTATGGAGAGAGATAGTCCAACGTGACACAAATTATTTGAAATGAAAAAGAATAATAGTGCAGGACGCATCATCGATACGATATCTCTCTCTCTCTCTCTCTCTCTCTCTCTCTCTCTCTCTCTCTCTCAGGGACCTCGGGCGCTGCTCGACATCGCCACCGTCGCCCGCAGCACCGGCATGAAGGCCCGGGGTTTTCCGCCCGAGCTTGGCGAACACAGAGAAACGGCGACAAATCGCAGCCTCTCGATAAGAGTGGGGACTCCCCTGTATACCCCCCGCAAGGAGTCGCGTGCCCCACTAGATGGACAAGGTAATGATAGAAAAAACGGAGCGTTATGTGTACGTAGCCCTCTCTGAAATAGTAACCGCGAGAAGCATTGACGGCGTTTGATTTCTTATTTGTTTAGATTTGTTTAGTTCGTGGTTATGGTGATTATATAGTATGTCTAGTGTATATACATTTTTGTTAATTTGCTGATTTATAAAGCTATGAACTTTATATGTTACATGTGACTAATAAATTAGAAATATCGTTCAAGTTTGCTTTTACCTGTATTATTATTCTGACAAAAGAAGGAATAAAAGATCTAGAGAGGCTGAATAGTATCAAGTGAATTAATAATCAATATTGGCCCTCTCATATATATATATATATATATATATATATATATATATATATATATATATATATATATATATATATATATATATATATATATCTGTGTATGTGTGTGTGTGTGCGTGTGTAGACATATATATAGATAGATAGACAGACAGATAGATAAATATAGATAGACATATATATATATTATATATATATATATATATATATATATATATATATATATATATATGTATATATAATAATACTATATATATGATATATATATATATATATATATATATATATATACATATATATATATATACATACATATAGTATATATGTATATATATATATATATATATATATATATATATATATAAAATTTATATATATATATATATATATATATATATATATATAATATATATAAACATATATTATATATATATATATATATAGTGTGTGTGTGTGTGTGTGTGTGTGTGTGTATGTGTGTGTGTGTGTGTGTGTGTGTCTATAGACAGATATAGATATGTGTGTTTTTATGTACATATGTATGCGTGTGTGGGGAGTTAAGTATAAACAGATAGACAGACAAACAGCTACAGAAGTAAGCATCCGCGCGCCCCGGACGGAGCCGCAGCCGAGGCGAAGCACTCACTGGTCGAGCGGACTCATCTCGTGGTTACCGACGGCGGGGAAGACCGGGACGTCCGGGAACCACTTCCTGACGAGGGCGTTGGTCTCCCGCACCAGCCGCAGGTTCCACTCGCGCGACGTCGACCACATGTTGTGAGGCACCACGTCGCCTGTCCACACCACGTAGTCCAGGTCCTGGAGGGGGCGTTAAGACGGAATGAGGGAAGTGAGGGGGCGCCAAGGAGGTGGAGAAATGGAGAAGAGGAAAATGAGAGAGGCGTGTGTTTTTGAGTTCCCGTAGGGAAAGGAATGACCGAAGTGAGGTGACGCCTATGTGGAAGGAATAAAAGCATGTGAGACGACACCTATGAGGCAGGGATGATGCAAGTGAGGAGACGTCTATGAGGAGGGAATCAAAAGGACGGGGATGAAGTGGACGATGAGACAGCAATGGTGTAGAGAAATAATGAAAAGAAATGAGCTCAACCTACGACGTGAATAAAAAGTAACAAAGGAAATGACAGTGATGTTGACAGTAAACAAGGAGGGTATCTATAAGTGCAGTAGATGATGATGATGACGGTTACTGACGAAAATTATATTGACAGTGACGGTGTATGGTGATAACGATAACAATGTTAATAGCAATCCTTATATCAAAGGTAATTAAGATAATAAACAATATATGCTATAAATTACTGTAAGCTGTTCCTCTCGCAACAATAGTTACACCGAAAACAATGACAAGCCACAACCAGCAAAGAGACCAGCGTACCGGGTGGGCCGGCGCGGACGGGCCAGATGTCCCCAGCATCGGGGCGGCGACCCGCAGTGCCGGTAGTCGCCCCATCCCACGCCTCGTCCTCCTCGGCGCGGCGGTGCCTGGCGGGGAAAAACGGGAGATAAAGACCACCAAACCTTTAAAACACGCGCGCACGTAACGTATTATGTATTGTATATATGATGTATATATAAAGGTATGTATGGATGTATAGAATAGCGTCATATATTCAACAACTACAAACACAACACACACACGCACCACACACGCACACCCACACAACCACACACCACACACACACACACCACACACAACCACACACACAACACAACCCAACACCACTCACATGCACACACACACACACCACATGCACCACACACACCAACACACACACACACACACAAACACACACAACACACCATAAAATTAATATTATATATTTATTATAATATATATATACACTATTTATATAATACTGTATATATATATATATAATATATATATATATATATATATATTATATATATATAAAATTTTAACACACAAAACAACCTTTTTGGGTGTGTGACACTCATTCGCTTCCCACCGACTCCCGGGGGCAGCCAGTTCCCGGGCGGGCGCTTTCGAGCCCGGGCTGTAGAGCGGGTCCATGTGGGTGTGGGACAGGTGCAGCCCTTCAGCTTGGGGGCGTCGGGTGCGAAAGACAAACAGCAAGGGTTTAGATATGGTTTTTGTTGTTTTCGTGAATTAGAGAAAAAGAGAGATGAAGAGAGAGAAAAAAAGAAACGAAAAAGAGACAACAACAAAGAGGGGGGTTTTGGGGGATGGATATTATCCCCTTATGTTTAAATTGGGTATTTTTCCTTTTTATTTTTTGGGTTGTTTTTATTGCAGAAAAAAGGTTGGAGACTAAACACTCTCAAGTACAAACAGAAAAACACCGGGGCTGGTAATACCTCGGGCAGCTCCACGGGCCACAAGAGGTTTTTCGCCGGGGAGGGAAACTGTCCACTGCGGGGGGGCTACTGGTGGTGAAAACCCCATAGGGAGGCCCATTCCGCAGAAGTCCGCGGCGGAAACTTTGTTTGGGGAAAATGTAGTCGGGATAGGCTGGGGAAGAGTGCGTAGTTAACCGGTGTTTGGGGGGAAAGCATCGGTAGCGCTACTTCGCTTTTGGTGGGAGTCTAGACGTTTTCAGTCACCCTTTCGAGATGATACGGGGCTGGATACAAGTAGCCTTTGTTGAAAAGCTGGAAATTTGAGACGCGGAGTTTCAAACAAATAACACGTACATAACATCCATAAAAACAAAAGTTTTGGAGAAAAGGGAATTCCATCCCCCAACACCAGAAAGATCCCCTGCATTTTCTTTCTCAAACACAGCAGAAAATCGCCCCAAGTCACTCACAACGCTTGGGGTAGTATCCCTGGAAAAAGGTCTCCTATCCCCACTTGGCTGACGCAAATCCGGACAGACTCTTGGACCAGGGCGGTAGTGACGCCGGGGGCGACTCCCCCTGGGGAGGACACCACTAACTCCATCCGGGGCACTCCAGTGTTGTGGGAACAGCCCAAGGACTTTCACGATATGCGAATGTTGAGGCTTAGAGCTCGGGTACTTTGATCATTTTTTTGTGAACAGCATTATTTAATTGTGTGACTGCTCGAACGGGTACATTTGCTCAGAATAGAAAATAAGTTTTTAATTTGAAAAACAAAAAAGTATTTTTTGAGGGGGAAGACCCCTCAGGTGAACAGGTAGGAGACCATGGGGTGGAAATAGTAAAAAAAATTTCCACAAATAAAAACTCTTGCGAGGCGCTAGCTAGAAAACACATGGGGACCATCGATGCCCAAAGAGCATACCTTTCCCCTCTCCCCCGACGGAAAAAGGCCCTCCGGACCGACGCAGGATTCATGGGCGACGGAGCGAGGACCTGTAGAAGAAGGAGCCCCGGGACGCCAGACCCCAGAAGGACGCAGGGGGAGGCGACGATCCGGGACCACCTGGGGCGAGAGGCAGAGGAATGAGGAAGACAAGGGGACACCAAAGGCACGCACTGGCGTACACGGTGGGCCAAAGGGAAAAGCGGTTCGGAACGACAGCTGCCGCGGGGCCCTTTTGTTTTGCGAAAAAAGACTTCCTCCCCGCATCTGCAAATCATGGGTAGGCATATATACATACACACCCACACACCAACACACATATATATATATTAAATTATTATAAATATATATATATATATATATAATATATATATATTTTATATAAATATAATATATATATATATTCACACAAAACGGTATTCTCATGTTTGAGCAGCCGTGGACCTCTCCACCATCCTTTTCGCCACTTAAAACTCGATCCTGCGCCTTTTTTTTCCACTTGTACCACCGGAAATATCTTTGATGTTGTTGCTCGTTTGTTTTCGGTTTGCCTCCCTCTGTTTTCCTATCACCACCCTGGCAGAAAAGTTTTTCTAAATACTTTTTACTTCTCACACATACCAAAAAATTTTTAATTTTCCTTTTGTTCAGGATGCCCAAACAGTCGGTTTTTCGATTTATTTTTCCAGCACTTCATCATTTTTTTTTCTTCTCTGCCCAGAAATCGTGTACCCCGTTGTAAACCACATTTCAAAACTATTATCTTTTTCTTGTCTATCTTCCACCCCCAACACTAAAAACCATATGAGCAACTGGGAAAACTAATGAGTTCAATAAGCTCAGTTTTGGTCCTAAGGTAAGCTTCGGTCTTTCCCGATGTTTTTTGAGAGCAACTGTGGGTTTTTAACAATGGTAATTCTTTTTTATCTCGGGTGAATCATCATATGTGCGCTCAAGTGTTGTGTGTGTGTGTGTAAATTTATATCTATATAATACACATAAATTTTATATTAATATATAAAAATATATAAAATATATATATATTATTATAATATATATGTAATATATATAATTATAATATATATTTTTATATATATATTATAAATATATTAATATATATATGTATATCATTATGTAGATGTATATATTAAAATTTACATATATAATAAAAATATATATTATATTAATATATATATAGATATTTATATATTATTATTTTTAAAAATATATATATTATATATGATAAATTTTAATATATATATATATAATATATATATATATATAGATATATATAATTATATAAGATAATATTATATATATATTTAATATTTTAAAAAATTTTAATTATAATATATTAATATATCCACACTATAATACATGTATGTAATGTAATGTATATGTGTGTGTGTAAATTTTAATAATTATTAAAATATAAATATATATATATATATTAATATATTATGTATTATATATATATATATATATTATATAATATATAATATATATATTAGTATATATATATATATACATATTCAATATTACAAAATGTGATAGTATTTAACATATATATGCATATATTAAATTTATATATTAAAATGTAATTTAAAATACATATGCTGAAAAATTTTGATAGATGTTGCATACATAAATAATACAACAAACAAAATACACCACACACACACCCACACACACACACACACACAACACACACCACACACACCCCACACACACACACAGATTTATATTATAATATATTAAATATTATATATATAATATATATAAAATATGTGTGTGTGGTGGTGTGTGGGTGTGTGGTGTTTGGTCGATATGCTGTATAAACTTGTGTGTGGTGTGTGTGTGGGTTATTAATAAAATAATATAATATATATATATATATATATAATATATATATAATATATAATTTTAATATATATAGAAGAAAAGAGGAGAGAGAGAAAAAGGAGAAGAGAGAGGGGGCAGAGACAGAGAAAGGGAAAAGAAAAGACAGAGAGATAGAGAGATAGATACATGTTTAATACAACATTTTATTATATTATATATTATTATATTATAATATATATAAGTTATATATATAAAATATTATATGAATATTATATAAATATATATATTTATATAATATATATATATATATATATTAATATTATATATTTTATAATTATAATTTCCACACACACCAAACACAATATATATAAAATTAAAAGAGAGAGAGAGAGAGATAGATCATGTATATACTACATAATATATAATATATATATATATATAATTATATATAATATATATATAATAATATAATTTTTATAAAATAATATATGTATATATATATAATAAAATATATATATATAAATAAAATTAATATAACAAAAGTTATATTTTTTTAACATATATAGCATATATATAAAAATTTATATAATAATATGATATATATACATAGCTGAAATTTTTCGCATAGATGAGATACATAAATACATACAAAAAACTATATACACCAAAAACACACCACACACACCCCAAAAACCCGATATATATTATAATATAATTTATATATAATTTTAATAATATAAAATTATAATATATAAAGGTTGTGTGTGTGTGTGTGTGGGTGTGTGTGTGGTGTGTGTTGGTGTGCGATTTTGCTGTTTTAAACTTGTGGTGTGTGGTATTAATTATATATTTTTATAATTTGCTCTTGATAAAATTTTATATATATATTATATATATATTATATATATAAAAAGAGAGAGAGGGGAAGAGAAAGGGGGGGGGAAGGAGGGGAAAGGGAAAGGGGATAGAGAGATTTCTTTTTTTCCCCCCCCTCTTTTTTTAAAAAAAAATAAAAATAATAATAATATATATAATATATATTATATATATTTAATAAAATAATTTAATAAAATATTTTATATATATATATAACAATATAATAATAATATTATATTATATATTATTATATTATAATATAAATATTTTAAAAATTAATATATATATTTTAAATAAAAAATCTGTTTTTTGTGGTAAGTGTGTTTTTGGGTTTTTGTATATATACACATACATATATATTATGTGTGTTGGGGTGGTGTTGTTTGTTTTGTATTTGTGTGGTCTGTGTGTGTGTGGTGTGTGTGGTTGTACTTATATATAGGGATTGATTATTGTCATATATGTATATATATATATATAATATATATTATATTATAATATATATATATTCGAGTGTGTGTGTGTGTGGTGTGTTTGTTGTGTTGGTTGTGTGTGTGGGGGGGTTTTGTGTGTGTGTTTTTTGTGTGTGTAAGGTATGTGTGTGTCGTTGTTGGGTTTTGTTTGGTTTTTGTGTGTTGTGTGGGGGTGTATACTTTATAAAAATTTATATGTTTTATATATGCAAATATATATATATATATAATAATTATATATATATTATATATAATATTTTAATTTTATTATGTTGTCAATCAATTTATCTCTTTTAAACTGTCTATCCAATAAATAATACAAATATTTAATATAAAATATATTTTAAAAATGTAATAATTTTATATATTTTAAATTTATTTTTATATATATATATTATATGTGTGTGGGGGGTGTGTGTGTGTGTGTGTGTGTGTGTGTATGTGTGTGTGTGTGTGTGGGAAATAAATATATATAAATATATGTCTAATTTATACATTAAAAATATAAACGTATATATATTTGAGTGTGTGTTTGTTGTGCGTTGTGCTTTGGTTGTGAGTGCCCTGGATGTGTGACTGTATTATATACAAATATATTTATATAAATAAAAAATAATAAACAAATAAATAAATATGTAATTATATATTATATTAATAATTTTAATATATATATATATACATTATATATTAATTATATATACACATGTAAAATTTTTATATATTATAATATATATTAATAAATATATAAAAAATAATATATATATATATATATATATTATATATAAAAATAAAAATATAATATTATATTATATTATATAATGCATATTTTATATATAAATTTTATATTTTATTATATATAATATAACTATATATAATATAAAGGTGTGTGTGTGTGTGTGGTGTGTGTTTTGTGTGTGTGTGTGTATATATGTGTGTGTGTGTGAGGGGGTTTTTTGGGTTTTTTTGTGGGAAAAATATTATATAAAATATATATATATATATATATATTAATTTTAAAATATATATATTAATATATATATATATAAATTAAATATATTATAATATATATATATAATATATATATTATATAAAATATAATGGGTTTTTTGGGGGTGGTTTTTGTGGTTGTGTGTGTGTTTTTTTGTGGGTGGTGTGGGGTTTTGGGTGTGGGGTCCTGTGTTGTGTGTGTGTGTGTGTGTGTCTTTATTATTATAATTTTTATAATATTATATATATTATATATATATATTATATATATTTTATAATATTTTTTTTTTTTTTTTTTTTTTTTTTTTTTTTTTTTTTTTTTTTTTTCCCTTTTTTTTTTTTTTTGTTTTCTGGTTCAGGTTTAGCCCCCGGTCACAGCATGAACTTTAAATTTTAGTTTTTTATGTTGGGGATGCTTTGGAGTGAGTACGTGTTAGGGGCCCCAGTTTTTTCCACGGGGAGTGTCGGGGGTTTTTTTTAGGTATCATTCTCTTTATTTTATCCGGGTTGGGGTCAGCATGACTTTGGGGTGGTTTTGGCCACCCCGTGGCTTTGGGAGGCAATCGAGGGAAGTTCATTGCCCCAAGGGAACAACGCGACGGCCGGTGACTCAACCCTTGAACTCGATTGCCGTCTGGACATCTTGAGTTTCCATGCTCTAACCACCGGCCACCGCGGGCCAAATTAATATATATAATAATTTTAAAGAATATATAAATAATATATATAATAATAAGAATATAAATATTTATATACAAAATAATTTTATATAATAAATATTTGTAAATATTTATTTTATCTTTTATAATAAATTTTTAAATTTTAATAATTATAAAAAATAATTTTATAAAAATTTTATAGGTTGGGGGTTTGGGGTTTTTTTTAAGACGAGTTTTACCATGTATATATTAATATTCTTGTTTTTTTTTTTTATAAATTTAATTTTTAGGGGTTAATAAAATAAAAATAATTAATTTAAAAAATAAAAAAAATATTTAATAAATGGGAAAAATCATTAATATATTTATATTAAAAATAAAATATAATAATATTTTAAAATAATTTAAAATAAATTTTTAAAATATAAAAATAGATATACATAATTTTCAAATTTTTAAAAATAAAATTTAAAAAAAATTAAATAAATAAAATATAAAATAAATAAATAATAAAAATTATTTAAAATTTATCTTTATTTAAAATTAAAAATATTTTTAAATTAAATATAAACTATAAACTTTTTTATATATATATATATATATATATATAAGTATCAATACATATATAATATATTCATACATATAAACATATATATATATATACATATATTTATATAATAATATATTATATATATCATATATATATATATATATATACATATATATATATATATATATATATATATATATATATATATTATATTATGTGTGTGTGTGTGTGGTGTGTGTGTTGTGTGTGTGTGTGTGTGTGTGTTTGTACTATACATAAATATATATGTATATATGTAAATAAATAAATAACACCAATATATCTATATATATATATATTATATATCTATATTATATAATGTATATATATATCTATATGATATAATATATATATATATATATTAATATATATATATATATGCATAATGCATATATGCACGCATATTCGTTATGTATGTTGTGTGTGTGTGTGCATGTATGTATATATATATATATATATATATATAAATATATATATATATATATTATATATATATATACATATATATATATTGTGTGGTGTGGTGTGTGCATTAGCCTATATGCATGTATATATAAATACTTATATATATGTGTGTGTGTGTGTGTGTGCGTGTGTGTGTGTGTGTTTGTGTGTGTGTGTGTGTGTATATGTATATACATACATATAATATATATATTATATTATATATATATATATACTTTTATTATAATATATTTATGTATGTTATATTTTATAATATATATTATATATATAATATTTATGTAATCTATATTTATATATATATATATATATTCTCTATTATATATATATTAATTGTGTGTTGTGTGGTGTGTGTGGTGTGTGTGTGGATTATATTTATATATTATTTTTTTTTTTTTTTTTTATATATATTTTTTATTTTTTTTTTATTATATATATAATTTTTTATTTTATATATATATAAAAATTTTAATTTTTATTAAAAATATATATAATTT
>NW_023658188.1:0-24927 GCF_015228065.2 Penaeus monodon
AAAACCCAAAATTAATTAATAAAATAATTTATAAAACAATAATTTTTTTTAAAAAAAAAAAAAATAATAATTAATTTAAAAAAATCTTTTATTTTTTTTAAAATTTATCTTAATTTTCAAACTGAATTTTTACTTTTATAATAATTATTTTTGCAATTAACTCCAGTCAAAAAAATAATAATGATAATAATAAAATAATATCTAAAACAATATTATAACCACTAGCATTTTTTATTATACTTATACTTATTATTTTTATTGTTATTATTACGTTAATAGTTTTTTGGCTTTTATACTAATAATTAAATATTATAGTAATAATAATAATTATTATAATAATAATAAAAAAATAATAATAAAAAAATAAAAATAATAATTTTTAAAAATTTTAAAAGTTATCAAAATTCTATTTATTCTAACTATTAAAATCATTATTGTTATGATTAATAAAATTCTGGAAATAATTATCATAATTACCCTAAAATTGCCGAAATCCAAAGAAATCAAAAAAAAACTCATTTTGGATTTAACTTAAAAAGGCTTATTTCGCTAGTTTTTTGCCGTTTTTTTCGATTTTTGGGAATTTTTTTCTTATACCTTTTTATTTATATAGGCACAATTCCTTTATTTCATCATTTATCATGATTATCATCATTTTACTTATCATCATCATTATCTCATTATCATCATTATCATCATCTTCATCTTATTGCAATTATTTCATCATTATTGCAATGTATCTTTATTATGAAATTATTGGATTTTATAGATATATTTTTGCAATAATAATAAACCCAAAAAAAATAAAGTAATAACAAAAATAATAAAAATAATACGTTTTTAAAATATTATTTATATCATTATTTTAATTATATCGTTATTACTTAATTATTACGTTATAATAATTTTTTTGCAATTATACTACCAGTACAATAATAATATGATAATAATAACAATAATAATACTAATAAAAATATTATAACATAGCATTATTATTTTTAAAATTATACTTATTATTATTTTTGTATATTACAGATATATGATTTTTTGGCAATTATACTAAAAAATTAGAAAATAATATAAATAATAAAACTAATAATAATAATAATAATAATAAAATAATATAATAAAATAATAATAAAAAATAATTTTTAATAATATTCAAATGTTATCAAAATTCTTTTTTCCCTCACTTTTTATCATTATTGTTTATGATAACAATTCTGGTAATTATTATCATTATTACCTAATAATTGCCGAAAACACCAAAGAAAAAAAACGTCATTTGGAGTATACTCTCAAAAGGCTATATTTCGCTAGATTTTGCCGCTTTTTCGACTTTTGGGGAAAGTTTTTCTTATACCTTTTTTATATTATATATGGACAATTCCTTTATTATCATCATCGTTATCATGATTATCATCATTATTATCGTTATCATCATCATTATCATCATTATCTATATCATCATCATTATCATCATATTGCAATTATTATCATCATTATTGCAATTGTTATCATTATTATTGCAATTATTGGAGTTATAGTATATATTTTTGCAATAATACTAATACCACAACATAATAATAGTAATAACAATAATAATAACAATAATAACGATTTTATATATAATTTTTATATCATTATCTTAATTAGTATCGTTATTACTGTAATTATTACTGTTATAATAATTATTTTTGCAATTATACTACACAGTACAAATAATAATAATGATATAATAACAATAATAATACTAATAAAAATTTTAAACTAACTTTAATTTTTAATTTATTAATATTTAATAATTTATTTTTAAATAAATAATTTAATATAATAATAAATAAAAATTTAAAATAAAATAAATATAATAATAAAAATTTTAATTTAAATATAAATAATAAATTTTTTAATTAAATTAAAATAATATTTTTATTCTATATTAAATTATTTATTAAAACAATTAAAAATTAATTTAAATTATAATATTATTAAAACAAATTAAATTTTGGGTTCCTTTAAAAATATTTTTGTTTTTTCCAAATTTATTTTTAAATTTTTTTTTAAATTTTTTTTCCCCTTTTAAAAACTTTATTATTATATTTAAAATTTCTATTATTCCCTTTTAATTTATTTATCTATTTATTTATTATTAATTATATAATAATTTTGTAATATATTACAATTTTAATAAAATTATCATAATATAACAATATAAATTAATAATATTATATACATAAATATTTTATAACATTTTTAATATTAATATTTTAATATTATTATATTTTAATATATTAGATTTTTAAATTTTTAAAATAATTATAAAATAGAATAATAATTTTTTTAATAATACAAAAAAAAAATAATATTTATAATATATAAAAAAATATAAATTTTTATTAATTTTTATATAATTTAAATATATATATTTTTAAATTCAATATATAAATTTATCTTTTATAAATTTTGTTTTGATTTGAATTTTATTTTATCATTTTTTATATTATATAAGCACAATCATCAATAAAATTTTTAATACCATTAATTTTTATATCTATTATCCAAATTTTCCTTATTTCATTTTATCTATTCATTTTATTATTTTGACAAATTTTTTTATTATTATTTATAGTTTAAAATTTTGCAAAAAACTAAAACACAAAAATAAAATTAAAATAAAAATAAAATAATAATTTTTAAATTTTTTATTATTATTGATTTATTTTTTTAATTTTTTATAAATATTTTAATTTATACATAAAATAATATAAAAATATAAAAATAATTAATCATATTATAAATACATTATTATTATATTATATTAATTATTTTTTATTAATACATATATAATAATTTTAAATTAAATAATAAAAAATATATAATAATAATAATAATAAAAATATAATTATAAAAATTTAAAAATTAAAAAAATAATTTTTAATTTCTATTTATAATTTTTTTAATAAAATTTTTATATTATTAAATTTAAAAATTTTAATAAAATATTATAAATAATATAAAAAATCTTAAAAAAAAATTTTAATTCCTTTTTACTTGGTTATTTTTTTATTTTAAATTTTGGAATTTTTTTATTATTCTATATTTTATAAAAATATATAAAATTATTTTAATATCATATTTTAATCATCATATTTCAATTATTATATTTCTTTTCTTTTTATTTAAAATTAAAATTTTTATTTTCATTATTATATTTAATTTTATGTTAATATAAAACAAAAAATTTATAAATTTTAAAATATTAAATATATATAAAAATAATTATTTTATTTTAAATTGATTTTTGTATTAATTTTATTAAAAAATTTTTAATTTTAATAACCCAAATTTTAAAAATAATTAATAATTATTTATTAATTTTACATTACAATTTATTTTCTTATTATTTATTTTATAATTATAAAAATATAAAATAAATAAAAATAATTATTAAAATTTTTAAATTAAAATTAATTATTATAAATTATATTATTTAAAAATTATTGTATTATAAATTAATATTTTTATATTTTTAATAATAATTTAATAAAAAATTAAAAATATTTTTAAGTAAATCTAAATATATAAAATAAATTTGTTTTTTTTTAATTTAATTTTCAAATTTTTTTTTTTCATTTTTTAATTAATATTTTAATACAATTTACAAAATTATCTATTATCATCCCAAAATTTTTTATTTATTTTAAAATTTGCATTTTCCATATTTTCTTTTTTATTAATTTATATAATTTTTTAAAATTTTATATTAAATTATATTAAATAATAAATAAATTTTAAAAATTTTAAATTTTAAATAATTATTTATCATTTAAATATCATATTTTAATACTTTTATTATATTAAAATTTTTCATTATTAGTAATATATTTTAATAATATTTATATAATCCCTAAAAAATAAATTATAAAAAAAAAGATAATTAATTTATTTTTCATTTTAAATTTTTTTATATCTTTATAATTTATTTTTAATATAATAGATTTTTATAATATTATTAAATAATATTTTAAATAATATAAGATAAATAAATATTACTTTTAAAATTTTAAATTAACAATTTTATTATTATTTTATTATTTATTTCAATTATAAATTTGAAAATATTTATTATTTAAGTATATAAAATAATTGAAAATTTTATTTTAAATTTCAAAAAATTATAATATATACCTCTTTTTATATTTAAAGTTATTTTTTTTATTTTTTCTATTATTACTTTTAATTTTTAATTTATATTTATCTAACATTTAAAAATAAAAGAATAAAAAATAATTTTAAATTATAATTTTTTTCTTTTTATATATTAAAATTTTTAATTTGTTATATTTTATAATAAATTTAAAAAAAATTTTTTTTTAATTAATATTAATTTATAAAAATATTTTAAATTTTTATTAAAATTTTCATAATAATAATTATATAAAATTTTAATATAATAATAATATTAATTTATTATATAATTTTATTTTTTTAATATTAAATATATAATTTAATTATACTAATTTTTAATTATTTAAATTAAATTTTTTAATATATAAAAATTAAACGATTAATAATAATAATATATATAAAATTTTAATATTTTATATAAATTAATTTATTTTAAATTAATGTTATATATTAATTTATTATTATATATTTCTTATAATTAATCTCATGATTAAAATATTTTAATTTTTAAAACAAAAAATAGATTATCTATTAATTTTCCCATATTTATTTTTATATCAAATTTATTATTAAATTTTCATATATCAAAATTTTTTTATCAATTTATCACATTATTAAATTTTACATTATATTATTATATTTAAAATTTTTTAACCTTTTTATTTAATTCTTATTTTATTTTTTACTAATTCCTAAAAAAATTTTATTTTAATTTATCTAATACCATTTTTTTTTAAAAATAATAAATTTAAAAATCTTAAAAATTATTATCATTATTATTTAATATTATCATATATATTTTTATAAATATTAATATTATTAAAAATAAAAAAAATTAATATTTAAAATATAATTAAAATTTTTATTTTTATTTTAAAAATTAATAATTTACAATTATAATATAATAAAAATATAATAATATAATAAAATTATAAAATTATAATAATATTTTTTTTATTTAATAATAAAATTCTTTAATTTATTTTAATTATTATTAAAAAAAAATTTTAAAAAAAAATACCATAAAATTTAAAACACCAATTTATTAATTATTTTTATTTTTTTAATTTTTTTTTTCCTTTATTTTAAGTATATTTCTTTTTTTATGACATTATTTATCTATATTTTTAATAAATTATATTTATACATTTTCTATTATTTATTTTAAAAATTTCTTATTTAATTTTATCATTATTGAAAGTTATCATTTTATTAATTATTTTTTAATATTTTTTGCAATATCAATAAAAAAATTTTAATATTATTTAAAAACATAAAAATTTAATATAAATTTTTTAATTTTTAATTGTTTCTTTACCCTTTAAATTTTATTATAACTAATTTTTTTATCTCCTACAAAAATTTAAAAAAATTCCTTAATAACATAAAATAACAATTATTATAACAAATAATTATTATTATAAAATTATTATTAATATTATATTAATTATTAATTTATAATTTATTTTGATATAAAATAATAATATAAATAAAAAAATAAAAATAATAATATAAAATTAATAATAATAATAATAAATAATAAAAATAATTTAATAATA
This sequence comes from Penaeus monodon, assembly GCF_015228065.2. NCBI lineage: Eukaryota > Metazoa > Arthropoda > Malacostraca > Decapoda > Penaeidae > Penaeus > Penaeus monodon. The sequence goes on from NW_023658188.1 coordinate 5,748, forward strand.
TAAATTTATAATAAAATTTTTTATTTAATTTCTTAATTTTTATACTTTGTAAATTATTTATTAAAAAAATTTTAATTTATTATTACCTAATAATTGAACCAAAAAATCGAAAGATTTTGTATAAAAAAATAATTTTTTTTCTTATTTTTTTTTATTTAATTTTTTTATAATTTTATATATATATAAAAATTTATATATCATTTTTATACATATTATCATCAAATTCTATTTATCTCACATTTATCACATTATTGTATGATTAATATTTCATTATTATTATTATTACCTATAATTTGAAATCCCAAAAATAAAAATATTTGGATATACATAATAAGTAATAATTCTATTCCTTTTTAATTTTAATGTTTTTTATACTTTTTTATAATATATTTAATTATTACTGTTATATATCATTATTTAATATCATCATTATATCGTTAATATATATAATATTAATATTATCAATATATTATCATCATATTGAATTATGATATATTTTGCAATTATATATTTGATTATTGAGTATAGTAAAATTTTTTAAATTTAAAATAATAAATAATATATAATAATAATTAATAATAATAATAAAATTTAATAATTATTTATATCATATTATATATTAGTTATAAATTTAAATTTAATTTATAATAATTATTTTATTATACTAATACAAATATAATAATAGTTTAGATACAATAAAATCAAATAAATATTTTACTTTCATTATTATTTTATACTTATACTTTTATATTATTATTATTACTATCCTTAATTTTTGGAATATCTAATATTAAATCATTATAATCATAATTATTATATAATTATCATATATATTATATTATTATATTAATATTTTATAATATTAAATATTATTAATTTCTTATTTCATTTTATCATATTATTTTAATTATCATTCTAGTAATATTAATCATATTACCAATAATTAAATATAAATAAAAAGTATTTTAGTATTATAATTATTTATTAAATTTTTTCCTTTTCATTTAAATTTTATATAATTTTTTATATTATAAGTACAAATTCCTTTATTATAATATATATTTATCATATATATCTATTATTAATTATATATATTATTCAATATTATTATAATTATAAATATTAATATTAACATAATTAAATTAAAAATTAATTTAACAATTATTAAATTATATATATATATTCAATTAATTAATTAAATATAATTATAATAATATATATTACATAAAATTTTATAAATTAAATTTAATATTATTTATTAATATTAAAATATATTAAAATAATTATTTTAATATACAAATTAATAATTTTAATATTAATAAAATTCTTTATATATTATATCTGTTATTTATTATACTTTTATATTTATTTTATTATTACTATTAAATTTTTATAATTATTTATATATTAAATATATATATAATTATTATTATATATAATTTTTAATAATATAATAATAATATAATATAAAATAATATATAATATCAATTTATAAATTATTTATATATTTTTAACTCATATTATATTAACAATTCTTAATTATATCATTATTACTAATATTAAAATATAAGAAATTAAAATAATTTGAATATTAAGTACTTTACTTTTTGCCCTTTTTATATTTAATTTTTTATACTTTTTTATAATATATATAAATTTGTATATCATTATGTAATATATATAATTATATATATATACAATTATCATAATTATCATATCATTATCATCATATTAACAATTTTATATATATCAATTTTAATTATTATTCTTATTATTTAATATATTTGTAATATATAAAACAAAATATAGTAATACTTAATATAAAATACTCGATTTAAATTAATTATTATAATTTTTATATTATTATACATTTTATTATTATATAATAATTATATAATATCATATACAAATAATTATATAAATTAAATATTTTATCATACATTTATACATCATTATTATTTTATATTATATTATTTATTATTTATTTATTATCATATAATATATTTTAACAATATAATAATAAATAGTAATAATATAATATAATAATAATAAATAATAATAATAATAATTTTATAATAATAAAAATAATTATTTTAATAATTATTTAATTAAAATTCGTATTTACTTTATATCATTATTTATGATTATCATTTTGATTATTATCATTATTACTATATTCCATATCACAAGAAATAAAACTATTTTGATTATTCTATAGGTATATTTTCTAATTTTGCGTATTATTGATTTTGGAATTTTTTCTAAATAACTATTAATAATATAATATAATAATTTAATAATTAATTATCATAATTATCATTTCTATTTATATCATTTTTTATATTTATATCATATTTGTAATTATTATCATATTCAATTAATATTATTGCAAATTATTAGCTTAAATATTTTTATAATATATACCTCAATAAATTTTTATAACTTAAATTATATGTTTTTTATTTATTATTTTATTTTTATTTAAAACTTTTTATTAATTATACTGTTATAAATATTTCAATATTACCATAAAATAAATATATATAATTAATAATAATACTAATAATAATTTATATCATCATTAATAATTATTATTTATATTATTTATTATTTATTATTCAAAATTATTTTTAATAATCAATAATTAAAAATATAAATAATAATAATATAATAAAATAATATAATTATTAATATAATAATATAATTTAAAAACTAAATATTTAATATTTAAATAATTTTATTTTATAAAATTTATACTACTTTTATCATCATTATTTATTATTATATTTAGATAATTATTTATTATTACTAACAATTCAAATCATAAAATCAATAACTCATTTTAGATAATTCAAACTATATTGCTATTTATCCTTTTTCAATTTTTATGTTTATTTAAAATTTTATATATTAAATACAATTCTGTTATTATCATCATATTAAATATTTATCATAATTATTAATATCTTTATCATTACCTCATTACTCAATTAATTATTAGTTCATTATTATTCTTATCATTTTATCATTATTATTGCAATTATTTGATTATATATTATTATAATAATTATAAACAATAAATATACTATATATTATATATTATATTTATAATTATTATATTATTTTCTAATTATCTTATTATGAATTATTATTAGTATAATTTTTTAATTATAACAAATAATAATTAAATATATAATTAAATATAATAATAAAATAATAATAATATAATAAACAAATAATATAATTAATATTATATTATTAAATATTAAAATTTTTCATTATTCTTTTATTATTAATAATAAATTTTTATATAATACAATTTGTAATTAATATTATTATAAATTGAAATCAAAAATTAAAAATACTCATTTTGAATTCTTCATAATTTCATTTTCTAAATTTTTTTCATTTTGATTTTAAATTTTTTTTAATAATTTTATATATAATGACAAATCTATTATACAATATATAAGATTATCTAATATTTTCATCATTTTATTTTTTATACTATTATTTATTATATCTTTTCAATTATTATCATTATTATATTAGTATATTGATTATCTAATATATTTTACATAACTATACATTACAATATATATTATACATATAATTAATATATATTGATTTTATATTTTATTAATTATTATTAATATATTTATACAAAATTAATATAATAATAATATAATAAAATAAAATAAAAAAATTTTAAATTTATATATAATCTTAATAATATTATACTGTATTATTACTGATTATATTATTTAATTATACTTATTACATATTATTATATAATTAAAATAATAATACTAAATATTCATGATTATACTAATATTTATATTAATATTATTAAAATTTAAAAATATTAATATAATAATAATAATAATATAATAATAAAATAATAATTATAATATATAAATTTTTTCAAATTCATTTATTTACTTTTATCATCATTATTGTTATATTATACAATTCTGTACTTTTTATCATTTACCTATAATTCGAAATCACTAAAAAATCGAAAAACGTCATTTTGAGTAACTCTCAAAAGCTATTTGTATTTTCGCTTTTTGACTTTTGGAATGTTTTTTTATACTTTTTATATTATATAACACAATTTTTTAATCATTTTATCATGATTTCATCATATTTTAAATAAATACATCATTATCATCATTCATCATCATCATCATTATCATATTATTGCAATTATCATTTTTCAATTTTATTTTATTGTTATTTTAGATATATTTTTCAATAATTAAAAAAATACAAAATAATAATAGTATAATAATAATAATAAATATAAAATTTTATATATTATTAATTTTATTATTATTAATATTTTATTATAATATATTTAATGTTATAATTAATTTTCAATTAACTACATAATAATAATATATTAATTACAATATATAATAAAATTTATATCATACATATTATATATATTATACTTTATTTATTTATGCAATATAATAGATTTTTTGATAATAATAATATTAAATAATTAATATAATATAATAATATAATAATAATTATATATAATAATAATATTAATAAATATAATATTTAATATTATCATATTATTTTTCAATTCTCATATTTAATAATCATATTATATATTAATCAATTTCTGGTTATTATTCAATTTTAACTATATTTTCCTTTCAAGAAATGAAAAATCATTTTATATTTCATACATATTTGAATTTCCGCTTTTATCATTTTTAAAGTTTATCTTAATCCTTTATTATCATCATTATATATTCTTATTATCATCATATTAATGTTAAATTTTTATCATTTTGATTAAAACATTATATCATAATATTAAACATTTATAATCAATTATTATACATAATAATTTATATTATTATTTGAAAATTTTTGAGTTATAAATTATTTTTGAATATACTAATACCAATATATTAAATTTTAAATAATAATAATATAATATTTTATAATAATTATTATAACATATTTAATATAATTATATATAATATTACTTTAATTTAAATTTTTTTAATTTATAATTAATTTTAATTATATATATTAAATAAAAATAATTAAATATATAAATAATTATTAATATAATATACTATAATTATAATTTAATTTAAAAATTTTTAATTTTTTCAATAATCTATAATTTAAAATTAATAATTTAATTATTATATTAATTATATCTATAATTATAATAAAAATACATATAATAATATAATAAAGATTTAAAATATTTGTTATATTTATTTTTTCTATTTCCATTTTTATATTAACATTTTAATTTTATCATTTATTTACCCATTATTAATTCAATAATATCAATATTTCATATATCTCATACTATGCATATAATATATCCATTTTACGATTATTGAATATTTTCTTTATATTTTTTATTAATAAAATTTTTTATATTATTTCAATTATATCAAATTATCATTTAAAATATCATTATATAATATATCTTATATAAAATTTTTCATATTATTATTTTATTTTATTAATTTTATCATTATTATTAATTATGATTAAGTATATAATATTTAATAATAATATACCAAAATAATATATAATACAATAATAATAAATAATAATAAGATATTATAAATTTATTTAATTATTATTAATTAATATGTTATTAATTTATTATGTTATAATAATATTATTTAAATTTTATATCATAAATATAATAATATATAATAATTAAATATAAATAATAACTATTATAATCACTACATTATTCATTAATAATTTATTATTATACTATTTTTATTTTCAGATAATAATTTTGAATTTATAATTATAAAATAATTAATAAAATAATAATACTATATTTATATATATATAATATATTTAAATACATATTATATTTTAATATATTCAATTTTATAATTTTCATTAATTTCTCCTTATCATCATTATTTATATTATCATATTTGGTTAATTATATTATTCATAATTTAATCACAAATTAAAAAGTATTTAATATTAATAATACTATATAAAAGTTATGCAAATTTTTTATATATAAATTTTTTTTATAACATATTTTTATAATTTCTATAAATTATTATTTCAATATTATCGTATATCATTTAATTACTTATATAATTATTATCAATTTAAACCCTATATATATATTTCAATTATAATAATTTTATTGCAATTTTACATTATTAATTAAATTTTTGGAGTTATATAATAATTTTAATAATATAATAACTAAAATCATATAATAATAAAAATATAAAATAATAATTTTAATTATTAATTTATATTCTTATTTATTATTAGTATATTAATACAATTTTAATTATTATTTAATACCTATACTTCAAATACAATAATAAAATCATTTGAATATACTTACAAATTATATCCTAGATTTTTTTTGATTATTAATGTTTTTTATTTTTATATAAATATAATTCTTTTTGAAATTATATATTAATATCATTATAATTTAATAATATATCAATATATATTAATATCATATATAATTATATAAAATGTAATTATTTCATATATTCAAATTTATCAAATATTTTTATTTGCATTTATATCATATTTATAATTAACATTCTTAATTATATCATTATATAATTTGAATAACAATAATAAAAACGTATTTGTATATACTTATAATCTTTATTGTAATTTTTCGCTTATTATTTGGAATTTATTATACTTTTTAATTATTAAATACAATCATATTATATATATATACTTTATATATATTTATACATATTATAATTTCATTATATATATATATTATATTATATTAGCAATATTATATATTATTTCAATTTTATATAATATTAATAATTATTATTTAAAAATTATCAATAATATATAAAAATAATATAGTAATAATAATAATAATTTAATAAATTAATATAAATTCTTATATCATTTTCTATTAGTTGGTTATAATCTGTATTTGTATTATTCTAATTGAATTTTCATAAAACCGACAATAATTATTGGAGTAAACTTAAACTATATTTTATTTCACGCATTATTATTATTATTTTTCTTTATATCTTTTTTATTATTCATATCAAATTTTTGCATCTATTATAATTAGTATAATATATTAATAATATTTATATATATATATATAATATAATAAATCAATAATCAAATATATAATAATTATTAAAATTTTCAAATGTTATTTAATTTCTTTATTTTATTATCTTTAATTAATTAATACAATTTGATAATATTACAATTATACCTAATATTGAATATACAAAAATCAATAAAGTATTTTGTAACTTCCTATATATTTTTATAATTTTCCTTTTCATTTGAAATATATATATTTTTTAATACTTAAAAAATTGTATAATTTTATATTATATATATTATATTATATATTATTATATTTATATTCATATTTATAATTTATTGCCATTATATCATATTATTAATTTTATATTATATATAAAATTTAAATAATTATAGTATAAATTTCATAATCTAATAATAAACAATATTTATATATAAAATATACATTTTATTTTCATTTATCATTATTTAATTATATCTTTTACTTAATTTTCTTTATATCTATTTGCATTATCCACATAAATATAATATTATGATAATTATCAATAAATATTATAATATTTATATTCAATTATTATTTTATTATTTTATATTATTTGATATTATATAATAATTTTTATATTAATAAATTAAATATAATAATATAATTAATATAATATATATATTTATTAATATACTATATAAAAATAATAATATAAAAAGAATAATTAATTTAAATATTCAATATTTTAAATTATCTTTATTTACTTTATAACAATTATTTATATAATATTTGAATTATACATAATTACCTAATTTATTAAACATTAAGAATTAATAACGTATTTATATATCTATATACTTATATTTTTAATTTTGGCTTTTACGATTTGAATAATTTTTATATTTAATATTAATATGTAAAATTCTTTATATACATCATTATTTAATTAAATTATATTATATCTTATATCAATTAATTCAAATTTTTAATTATCAATTATTAGTATATTTCATCAATTTATATTACTATTATTTATTTTGGATATATAATATTTTTGAATAATTAAACCCAAAAAATCGTTACAATATATATCATATACGTTTGATTATAATTTTTATCATTATTATATTATCTTATTATGCAAATTTCTTTATATAATATTTTTTATTCATAATTCAATATAAATTTATATAAATATATATATACATATTATAACACACATTATATATATCAATATTAATATTAATTTTATTATTATTTTATAATTTATAAAATATTATATTAATAATTAAATAATATATAATAATTATAATAAATAATTAATATATAATAATAAAATATATATATAATAAATTTTTAATAATTATATTTAAAATTATTATTATTCATTTTAACATAATTTTATATTAAATAATTCTTATATTATCATTATAACTATAATTGAAATAAAGAAATGAAAATACATTTTAATATTTAAGGCATATTCTTAGATATCCTTTTCAATTATGGAATTAATATAATCTTATATAATTTTAAATAATTTTTATCACATATTATTATTTTATATTATTTATATCATTTTTCATTATCATTTTAATATATTATATCTATTGAATTATATAACAATTGCAATTTTATCATATATTTACAATTATTCTTTTTATGTATAATTTTTTACATAAATTTTTAACAACAATATATTATAATATTACATATATATTTTATATATTATTTATTCATTAATATAATCTTAACATAATTATTACTTATATATTATTTTGCAATTTCATAATATTATAATATTTTTTACAATATTTTAATAATATATAAACTACATTATTATTATTAACTTATACTATATTATATATTGTTATTATTACATAATAATATATTTCATATACTATATTAATATATTATATTTTTATATATATTAATATAATAATATAATATAATAATAATTTAATAATAATATAATAATATAATAATAATAATAATTTAAAATATTCAAATATATAAAATCTATTTTTATATTTTATAATTATTTTATGATTTATCGGTAATTTATATTATTATTTTAAAATTGTAATAAAAATAAAAAATAATTATAAATAAAAAATAACTATAATTTAATTCGCTTTTTCGTTTTTGATTTTTTTTATTTTTTATATTATATATGTATTCATTTATTATAATTTTCATATTAATCATATTATCGTAATATCATCATATATCTATATCATTATATCATTATATTAAATTTTTTATTAAATTTTTAATTTTACATTATTATTGCAAATTGTTATATATTATTTTTATATATATAATCATATTAAATATATAACCAAATATACATAAACGATTATAATATTAATTTATCATTATTTAATTAGTAATTTATTTATAATTATTACTGTATATAATTTTTTTGCAATTATACTACCATACAATATAAATGTAATAAAATAAAATTTTAATAACATATATAACCATACATTATTATTTATATTATATTACTATTATTATGTTATTATTATAATAATGATTTTTTGGCAATATACTAAATTAAGATAATATAATAATAATAATAAATATATAATAATATATAATTACTAAATAATATTATATTATAATAATATTAATATTTAAATTTTCAAATTCTCTATTTCATTTTAAATATATTATTATGATTATACATTTTAATTTAATCATTATTACCTAATAATTCAAATCATTAAGAAATAAAAACGTCATTTGTAACTCTTAATATATTTCCTATATTTTCTTTTCACTTTGGATATTTCTTATACTTTTATTATATTATAAATATTTTATATCATCATTATCATATTATCTCATTATTCTTATCATCATTATGTTTTTTCCTATCATATTTATATTATTGAATTATTATATAATACATTTTTCATATTATTAATTAAGTTATAGTAATATATTTAATAATACAATTCATAATATTATATATTATCTAATATATAACAATTATCATTTATAATATTATTTATCATTATATTAATTAAATATAATAAAATTAATATACTTATAATAATATTTTGAAATTTCTACTAGATTTATAATATTATAATTACTTATATATTTAATATTATAACTATTTTTTATTATAATTATATTTTTATATTATTTATTATACAGTATAATAATTATTAAAAATACTAATTTAAATATAAATATTATATAATATATATAATATTATATATTAAAATATATATAATTTGAATAATATAATAAATAATAATATAATAAATAATATAAATAAAATTTTATATACTTTTACATATTATTGTTATGATTATACTTTCTGATTATTATTTATTATTATATTAAAAACCAATAAATTAATAACGTATTGATACCCAAAAAGTATACTTTCATAATTTTCCGCATTATCATTTGGATTGTTTTTCTTTTTTAATATTATTATATGCAATTCTTATATAATATATATATTATCAATATTATATTAAATAATAATCTATTAATCATCATAATATAAAATATTATATAATTATTTATCATATTAAATTTCATTTTTATTATTATTCAATTATTGGAGTTATAGTATTATTTTTCAATAAACTAATAAACCAAACAATAATAATAAAACAAATAATAAAAAACATAATTAATTTATAATAATTTTTTTAAAATTTTTAATTAATATTTTTGTAATTTTACTATTAATTATTTTATAATTTTTTAATATATATATAAAAAATAATAATAATAATATACATATAATTCTATACATATTTATACATCATTATTATTATTAATTTCTTATTATTATTATATTATTATTGCATTATAAAATTATGAAAATTATATTAATATATAAAAAAAATAAAGAATAAATAAATAATACAATAATATTATTATTATAATATTTTATTTAATAATATTCATTTTAATTTCTTATCTATTTAATCATTATATATTATTATTGATAATACAATTGTAAATTTTTCATTATTACCCTAATTGCCTATTTTCTTAGATTGAACGTATTTTGGAGTATATTTGGCAATTTCTAAATTCTTTTAATTGAATATATATATATTTTATATATATAATATACATAATTTATATATTCATCATTATTATATATAATATATTTTTGTTAATCTTATATATATATCATTATCATATATATATTATATATATTGCAATATTATAATTATTCATTTATCATTTTTTTATTAATTATTAGTTATATTTTATTTTTAAAACTATAACAATAATAATAATATATAAAATAATAATAAATAATAAATATATATAATAATTTTTATATCTATCTTAATTAATTTTTTTATATTATTATGTTATATAAATATTTTTGCAATTATACTACATATAAATATAATTATAATAATATATTAATATATAATTAATAATCATATAATAATCTATAATAATATATATTAATTATTAATATATCAATTTCAAATTTTATAAATTTTATTATCTATTTAATATTATAATATGTATTATTTTATATTATCTATATTTAAATATTAACATTTAAAAATATAATATTTTTATTAATGCTATAATTTATAAATTTTCCTTATTAATTTTGAATTTCTATATTATAATATAATAATTACAAATTCTAAATATTAAATCATTATATTTTATCATTATTTTATCTTATTATATTATCATATTCATATATTAAATAAAATTGCAAATATATATATATACAATTAATTATATTAATATGATTTTTTATATCTTTTCTAATTATTCCTAAAAATACTTTTATACTTATTATTAATATAAAACGATTTTTAATTATATATTCATTATCTAATTATATTTATTACAATAATTAATATTTTATATAAAATATATTTAATATTATTCCATATTCTAATTGAATTTTTTTATATTATATATATATTATATAAACTAATTAATATTTATTATATATTATTAATTGTTATTAAATATATATATTTTGGCATAATACTATATTGTATATTATTATATTATAATTTAATATAATTAAATATAATTAATATAAAATTATTAATAATATATAAACAATATAATTTACTTTTTTACTATTATTATTATATATATTATAAATTTTTATGATTTTATATTATTCCAATATTCAAATCAATAATGAAAAATATTTTGATAATACTAACAAAAAATAATTAAAAATTTTACCTAATTGATTTTAAATTTTTTATTATTTTTTTATTATTATATTGAATATTCTTTATTATCAATAATTATTATATTATATCATTATTATATAATCATAATATTAATTTAATAAATATCATTCTCTTATTCATTTTAATTATTACTATTTTTACATTATTAATTTTTTTTCATTATAGTGATATTTTAAATTAAAACTACAATAATATAATATAATAAATAATAATTAAATAATACATTTTATAATATTATTTATATATTTTTATTTATTCTTATTACATTTATTAAGTTATAATTATTTCATTATTTTAATTATCATCAAAAAATAAATATCATAATTACAAATATAACATATTAATGCATTTTATATTATTTATATTTTTTTTATTATTTTATTTATATAATAATTTTTTCAATAACAACTAATAAAAAAATTAATATAATAATAATAATAAATAATCTATTATAATAATATTATCATTATATATATTATTATTAATATTGATATTTTATATAATTAATTTTTATATATATTATTTACATAATATAATATATAATTAAAATATTATATTATATATATTACTAATAATTGGAATAACATAAATAATTAAATAGATTTTGAATACTTTTAATTATAAATATCGTTTTTAAATATGAGAATTTATTAATTTTAAGATAAGAAGCTTTTTATTATCATATATTATTATTATTATATTATTATCGTAATCATATTACATAATAATCATTTCATCATCATTATTATAAACAATTATTATCATCATTATTCATATTTTCAAATATTATTGAAAGAAGTTATTATTTTTTATAACTATAACCACAATAATATTATATATACATATAATCAATAAATTTTAATTTATTTATATCATTATTTAATTATATCGTTTTTTTTTAAATTTTTAATGTTTCTAATTATTTTTGCAATTATATACATTCATAATATAAACTATATATATAATAATATAATCAATTATTATAAATTTTATATTATTTAATTATCATTATTATTGTATATTATAATTATATTTTTTTCTATAATATTAAATATATTATAAATCAATAATAAATAATAATAAAATAATATATAATAATAATAATATTAATAATAATACTTAATAATATTTTATATATTATTTTTAAAATTTTCTTTATTCATTTATACTATATTAATTAATATTAATAAAATATATAATATATAAAATATTAACTAATATTATAATCATTTAAAATAAATATAAAATTTTTTGATATCTCTTCTAATTTAAATTTGCTAGATTTTAATTTTATATTAATATATTTAATAATTTTAATATAATAAAAATTTTATTACATAATTATAGAATTATCATATATTTTTATTTTTTTTCATCTTTATATTATATCATTCTATAATTATTATATTATTATCCATTATTCAATTTATCATATTATCAATTATTATGATATAATATTTTCATATAACACTTATCAGATTTTAAAAAAATTTATAACTTTTATTTATTTAATATTTTATTAGTATATTTTTTCTATTAATTATTAATTTATTAATAATATATTAATAATACATCATTTTATATATTAATTTTAAAATTATAATAATTATAATTAATATATTTGCATATATATACATAAATATAATATATAAAAAATTAATAATATATATATAATAAATATAAAATTTTTTTATATCTAATTATTAGTATAGTATTAATAATAATATTATATAATAATTATTTATAATAATAATAAATAAATATAATAAAATAATAATAATAATATTAATAATATTCAATGTTACAAATTCTTATTCTCACTTTTACCCTTATTTTATTTAATACATTAATTATTATTTCATTATTAACCTAATAATTTAATTAATCAAAAGAAATAAAAAACCATTTTAGTATAATCCAAAAGCTAATAAATTCTAGATTTTTTTTTCGACTTTTGGAATTGTTTTTTATCTCTTTTTTATATATATTGAATAATCTTTAATTTAATTAATACATATTATCTATATATCGTAAATCATACAATATCATTATCATCATTTTGATATACCTATTCAATTATTTCATATTATTGAATTTTTCTTATTTATTAATTTTTGTATAATCTTTTATATAATCATAAAAATTATATCATATAATTATAATATATTTATATCATAATATTTATATTCATTATTATTTATTATTATTATCATTATTGCAATTTATTCATTTATAATATTAATTTTTAAGTATATAAGTAAATATAAAATGAATAATAAAATAATAAAAATAAAATATTATAACATTATAAATTTTTAACTTATATTAATTATTTTTTATTATTATTACAGTTATATAGTTTTTGAATATACTAATATAAATAATAATAATAAAAATAATAATAATAAATAATATATAATAATAATACATAATAATTAATAATATATTATATATTATATTATAATTATATATTCAATTTACTAATTTTTAAACCTTTTACAAAATATTTTGAAATTAATAATTGTAAATTATAATATTACCTAATATTGGCGAATCTAAAATATAATACTATTTGGAGTAAAACTCTTAAAACTTATTTACTGATTTGCGCATTCGAAACTTTTAATGTTTTTCTTATACTTTTATTCTAGATTTTCTTTATTATCAATTTACTTTAATATTTTTTTTGTTAATTTTCATAATATCCATATTATCATCATTATATTATTGCAATATTTCATCATTTATTAATTTATCATTATATGCATTATGATTATGTAATATTTTTGCAATATATATACCAACATATAGTATAAATAATATACAATAATACTTAATAATATTATTATATATCATTATCTTAATTATATCGTATTATAGTTATTTATTATTTCAATTAATTTTCATAAATTATAAAAATAATATATAATATAAATTTTTAAATAATAATATAATTCAATTATAACATAAATTATATTATTTATTAAACTTTTTTATTATTTTAATTATTAAATTAATAATTTGAAAATACTAATTTTATAATATCAAAATTATAATATAATAATAATATAATTATAATATAAATAAAATAATATTTATAATATATAATAATAATAATAATATTAATAATAATTTATAAAAATTATTTATACATTTTCCTCATTATTTATGATTATAAATTGTAATTATTATCATTATTCCAATAATTATCAAATTCCCCAAAAAATCAAACTCATTTGGGTTTTTATACTAAATTTATTTCGCTAATTTTGCGTTTTCGATTTTGGAATTTTTTCTTATACTTTTAATATATATGGACACAATTCCTTTTATTATATTTTATCATTTTATATTATTATCGTAATCTTTTTACATCATTATCATCTTATCAATTATCATCATTTATTGCAATTATATCATCATTATTGCAATTGTTATCATTTATTATTAATTTTAATTAATTATTTTGCAATATACTAATACATAATATAATTATATAAATAAAATAAAATGATTTTATAATATTATTATACAATATAATTATATTTATTATAATAATAATTATTTTATAATAATATTTTCAATTATATAAGTATAATATAATAATATATAATAATAATATTTAATAAACATATTAAATATAATAATTAAAAATAATATTATATTATTTAAAAACTTTTATTAATTATTCTTAATTACATTAATAGATTTTTGTAATAATAATAATTAATATAATAATAATTTAATAATATTAAAATTTATATAATTAATATTATATATATAATAATATAATAATAATATTATAATATTATATTATCAATTTATTAATTTATATAATTTTTTTATTATAAATTATGGTTTAAATTTTATATTTTCCCTTTAAATTCCAAATCAAAAATATAAATAATATGAAAAATTTTTTAATTTTATTTATTTTTTTTTCGCTTTTGAATTTTTATTATACTTTTTATTTAATATATACACAATTCCAAAATTTTTATCATCATATTATATGATTTATCATTATTTGTTATATATTATCATTTATCATCATATTATACATTATTCATTATTAATCATTATTGCAATTATTTTAATTATTATTAATATTGAGTTATTATGTAATATTTTTGAATATATAATATATACATAAAAAAAATATAAATAATAATAACAATATAAATTTTAATATATTATTTTATATTAATCTTAATTGTATTTTATTTAATTATTATGTTTAATATTCATTATATATAAATAGAAAAATTTAAAATAATATAAAATTATAATATTATAACACATTATTATTATTAACTTATCTTATTATATTTTTTATTATTACAGTATAATAATTTTTTTCATAATTATAATTAAATAATAATATATAATATAATAATTAAATAATAATATATAAATAAAAAAATATAATAATAAATATTATAATTTCAAATGTTATAAATTTCCTTTTCATTTTTAATTACATTTTATATTAATAATTGTAAAAATTTCATTATTATAAATTCCTAATGATACCAAAATAAAAAATTTTTGATATACTCTCAAAGGCTAATTTCGTACAGATTTTGCTTTTGACTTTGGGAAATTTTTCTTATACCTTTTTATTATATATGGCACAATTCTTATTATACATCATTATAATATATATTAATTTATATCATCATATATAATTATATCATTATATCATCATTATCACATTATTAATATTATCATCAATTTAAATTTATATTTTAATTTTATTATGTATAATTTTTCAATAATAATACACAACAATATAATAAATAACATAATAATAACAATATACGGATTTTATATATTATTATATATTTCTTAATTAGTAGATTAGTATTTACTTTAAAATTAAATTTTTATTTTTAATTATACTACAAAAATAATAATATGATAATATTTAAAAATAATATAAACAATATTTAAAACTAGCATTATTATTATTATACTTATACTTATTATTATTATTTTATTATTACATATAATATTTTTTGCATATACTAATATTAGATAAATTTAAAAATAATAATATAATATATAATTAATAATAATAATAATATTATAATAATAATAATTAATATAAAATATAAAAATTAATTATAAAATTCTTTATCTCTTTATCATTATTATGTTAATTAATACAATTTTATTTTACATTATTCCAATATTGCAAACAAAAATCTAAAATCATTTATACTTAAAGCTATATTTCGCTAGATTTTGCCTTTTTCGACTTTTGGGAATTTTTTATACATTTAATTTTTAAAATTAATTATGACAATAATAGAATTCCTTATTATATCATTATATCATATTTAATCATTAATCATTATTCACATATATCATAATTCTTATATATCATTATTCATAATTATTTATATAAATTTTTATTGTTATATTATATTATTTTTATTATAAATAATTTAACAATTATAATAATAAAAATATAATTACATAATAATCAATAATAAGTTTATAATATTTATTTAATCTTATTTAATAATATTATTTATTATATTTTATATAATTATTTTAATTATTTTTAACCCTAATAATATAAATATTAAACATATCTAATACATTATTAAAATTATATTTATTATTGTCTTATACTTATTATATATTATTTTTATTACAGTTATAATTAATTTTATAATATAATAATATAATAATAATAGAATAATAATAATAATATATAATATAATATATATATTATAAACTATAAATATATTCATTTAATAATAATATATTATTATATATTAAAATTTAACTTATCTGAATTATTTATATCATATGATTAGATATAACATGTTATATCTTTTAATTACCTAATAAATAATTAATAAAATTATTATTTATATTTCTAAAATATATTTTAATTTCCAATTTTTACTTTTGAATTTTTTATATCATTTTTTTAATATCTATCACAATTTATTATATATCATATTATACAATTATTATGATCATTCATTATCATATTAATTATCATATTATTATATTTATTATTAAGTATATTATTTAATTTTACATTATATTTGATATATATAATATATATTTTTAATATATAATAACAACTTAATGTATACTAATATAAATATCAAATTTTTTATATATTTATATCATATTTAATATAATTATTAAATTATTTTATAATAATATTTTGCAATTATAATACAATATATTTAAATTTTAATTTAATATAATAACCTAAATATTTCATAGATAAATTATATAATATTATTATTATTATTTTATTATTTAATAATTTTTTTCAATAATTAAATTAAATAATTAAAAATAGATATAATATAAAATAAATAATTATAATAATATATAAAAATAATTTATTATATTTCAAATGTTATAAAATTCTTTATTATTTTATCATTATTTTAATTAATAAAATCAAAATTTAAATTAATCATTAATATAATAATTAAATAAAATAAAATAAAAGTATTTTTGGGAATTTTACTTATTTCTTATTGCAATTTTCCCCCATTTTAGGATGATTTTCTATATTTTTATCAATTATATAACCAATTCTATTAATTATAATATTTTAATATTATATGATATTTATATTTCCCTTATATATATTGTATATTATTTGAATATTATCATATTATTAATTGTATATAATAATTCAATTATCAATTTTATATATTATTTTAATAATACTATATCATTTATATAATATCATTAAAACATATAGATTTTAATACTTATATTTATTCAATTTTCATAATAATTAATTTTTAAAACTTAATAATATTTTTGCAAATTACTCATACAATATAATTATATAATTTACATAATAATATAAAATATATACCATTTATTATTATACTTATATATT
>NW_023658189.1:0-10000 GCF_015228065.2 Penaeus monodon
ATTCTAGACTACTTTCTTATTTCTCGTCTTAAGTATTCTTGAGCTATTTATGATAGAGTTTGATTTTACCTTTAACTCTTACCAGGTAATCTACACCATTATCATGGCGTTTAATTACAGAAAAAGGTCCTTTCCACTGCATTGTTAGCTTATTGTGTGTTGAAGGCAGCAAAACTAGTACTTCGTCTCCTCCTGCAAACACGCGACGTTTAGCGCTTCGGTCAAAGTAACTCTTATATAGTTTGCTGTTGATATCTGCATGCGCAGATGCAAGTTGTGCAGATTCCTCCAATTTTAATCTTAAGTCTAGTACATACTGATATGTTGTCTTCACCTCGTCATCTAAGCAAGAGTTAGTCCACAGATCATGCAAAATAGACAATGGTCCGCGCACCTGACGACCATACAATAGTTCGAAAGGCGAGAATCCCAAAGTATCATTAGGGATTTCGCGATACGCAAATAAAACGGAGGGAATATATCTATCCCAATCACGGGGCTTCTCGGTACACAGCTTCTTAAGCATCGACTTAAGGACAGCATGGAATCTTTCCACGGTTCCGTTGCAACAGGCGTGGTAGGGACTAGTAAAGATGGCTTTGATAGATAACAAGCGGTTGATCTCTTTCATCAAATCTGATTTAAATTGTGTTCCTCGATCAGACAACATCTCTTTCGGTATGCCAACTCTAGAAAAGATATTGACGAGATTTTCAGCCACAGATACCGTATCGATACTTTGCAAAGGAACTGCCTCGGGAAACTGCGTTGCACAGTCAATTACCGTCAGTATATACTTATGACCCCGTTCTGAGGGAATGAGTGGGCCAACGAGATCGATAGCTACTCTGCTAAAAGGTTCGGTTATTATTGGCATCGATACTAATGGCGCTTTCCGTATTTTGCCTTTAGGTGTAGATTTTTGACATGCGTGACAGGACCTACAGTACCTTTTTATATCCGAGCCAGCTCCGGGCCAGAAAAATTTCCTGAAATTTTTTTCAGCAGTTTTCCGATGAGTAAAGTGTCCAGAAACAATAGAATAATGAGCAGTCGATAGTATGTATTGTCGAAAACTACTTGGCACAACTAACTGCTTTCTCCCGATTTCATGATCATGTTTACTCGAAATACACTTTCTGTAAATAATGCCATCAACTTTCCTAATACTTGACAGTCGTTTTTTACATTTACCGTCAAGTTACTAGCAACTGTATTATATCCTCAAAGTCTGACATTTTACTTTGTTCCTCTATAATATCTTTCTTAGATATATCCTTACGGGGATAAATCTGGGACCACAAGGGAACTCTTTACCTCTTCTCATTTTCGATTCGGTGTTGAACTCCCATGATGATATTGCATTTCTTACAGCCATGATTTACTTCATTTGGTATTTCCACAGAGGCACCTTTACTCCCGGTACATTCCTAGAGGACATCTGTAAATTTAATAGGGCTGCCAACAGCATTGACCCATACTGTCAAAGAAGGTCGCTCTAATGTAGCATCTAATGCGAGAGAACCCGTCTTCCTACTCCAAGATAATATAAAGAGAACTAATTTTCCCTTCTACATGAAGGGGGACAAGGTTATCTTTAATTATTATGGTAGAACACCCGAGTCAAAATGGGTATCTACTGGCTTATTAAAAAAGTAAAAATCCTTCCCAGTAACACTGTTTTTTAGTGTGAGATCAGTAGGGACACCTCTAACAGTACGCGATTTCAATCAGGGACAATTGGGACGATATGACCTTCGTGGTACAAGCTATGGGCACACAACACCCGGGATGGCGGCTTCTCGCTTAGTTTCCTTTTAGAATAATTCAAGTCTTAGTTTTGAGCCTCCTATGATCGGACCGAAATCTATCTGCAGCTTGAGGCCATTTAAGTTACTGTATTAAATAAATCTTCTTTTAGAAAGACTCGAAGATCGGAGGACATTTCGCTTGTTAATTGATCTTTCTACTAAAAATTTACATAGATCATGGTATCTCTTTCACAGTGCTTAAAGCGAGCCAGTTCGACAAATACTGCTCCATCCGCGAAAAGTAATTGGAGCTAGGTCTCGTTTTCCCCTATTCTACTTCTCTGAATTTCTTTCGATAGACTCTGTCACCGAGTAGCTTTTAGATAACGCATCTTTCAACAGATCCAATTTGCAGTACCCATCATCTGGTAAAACTAACATAGGTTTTTAGCGCTTTTCCTGTCAAGAATGACCCCAAGTAAAATGTGATAGTTTCCTGAGCACCAAGTTTGCATTCGGCTACCCTCGAAGCGTTTCAAGTAGTCGTCATTCATCCTTACCTTCGTTAAGCAAGGAATTGTAACCCTGGGAATTCTGCTCTGCCAGATGACTTGGTTTCTTCCCTTTTCTCTTCTTTTTTTTCTCGTTTTTACGACGCGGAAACATTTAGAACTTAGCGAGCTCTAACTCATGACGTTCTTTTCTATCCGCTTCTATCGCTTCTAACTCTATTCTTTTAAAATCTCTTTACTTTGTCTTTCTTCTCTCTCCATTTGTCTCTCTGTCTTTCAACTCTTTAGCGTACCTCTCTTCCTCCCTTGCACCTAGGGCGTTTATATCAGATGGAGGAAAACCAGCTTCCTTGGCCTGTTTACAAGCTCAATGAAAATCAAGGTGTTACCATATTAATTGTAATGATTTCGGATTTAACGAGCAACACAGCCTTAATTTAAATAAAATAAATTTAGCGACTTACTATGATGCCAAAAGAACTTTAGAGACCATGAGATTACAGTACAAATACATTAAACTTCGAAAAATAAGTCGTTACAAGACTGACAAACACATGTCACTCGTAAGAAAACGAAACAGTTATTCAACTGATCCGTCGGGCACCACACAGTCTCGAATTTACAATGTAGATCGTTAGACTGATATCCCAAATCATGCATTTCAATATAAGGCTTAAGCATGATAAAATAATACGGGAATACGTCACAGAAGGTGTGGAAGGCAAGTAGAATTTCACTGTCGCAAAATCCTCCACAAGTCTGACGTTAATGCAAGGCGAGATTAAAACGACTGCATTCATCATCACTCATCCAACCATCACACTTGGAACATACATTACTACAAAACGTCACTTCATTCTCCATTTGCAATTATCTAAATACACACCGGCGGCTACTTTTCTACGCCTCTGCAAATTACAGTATCTGACAGAAAACCGAAACCAAAATTGATTCACTTGCATTAAGGCCTCGATTAACTGCCATCAAAATCATCCTACCACTGCGCACTTTTCCGGGGTTTGGTGTAAATCCTAGGATTTATGAGTCTGTGGTTCAACCCCTTTAGTTCTTTATGATCTTAAGTATGGGTCAATCGAGGAAAAAGAAAGATATATATTAAACCGTTTGTTCACTGTATTACTCAAAATAAAAATACACACTACAAATAAACAAAAACGAAAGCAGGAATTTGCTGGATAATAAGCAGCCTTATTCCTTAGATTATAAATAAAGAAATTACACAGGATTTCTGATCATAGCTTCTTGACACTATGACTGAAGATTGGAGATCGGGCACTCAGTATGGGCCTGCACAACGAAACAGAGGCGATATGCCAGAATTAGGTGTTTTGAATGGCTTACAACACATGGATGCATGAGCGTCCTGAGAGGCAAATTCGTGTCTGTGCAAGACTTATTGCAAAATCATTCATAGAGACTGAAAATAAAGAAATGTATATTAAATATTATCATCTTAACACATTATACCTTTTACTTTGGGTAATTTAGAGTCTTACCTATTTTCATAGAAACTTATGCTTCATAGAATTCATGAACCGTTTCTAAGAAATAAGTAATTTGAAAGGGCAACAGGTGTAGAGATCGGAGCCAAATTGGCAGGTCGTGCTGTCGTGGTCGCCCGACGTCACTTTTGTTTCGGTTCTGACCGTCGACGAAGGATAAGCAATGCTCGACCACCCAATCCTCTCACACACAATCACTCCATTATCCATATTTACATCGTGAAACCATCACTAACCCGTTGACAAATATAGATATATATATGAGATGAGAGAGAGCGAGAAGATAGATAAAGGGAGAGATAGTAATATATATAGAGTAGAAGTAGATATATTTTTATGTTTTATAAAGTAATGTGTGTTAAAAAAAATGTAAAAACATTTAATATATATATAGATATATAGACATGTAGAATATATATAGAGAATAGAGAGAGAGAGATGAGGATTATATAGAGATATATATAGAGATATAAATAGATGGATATAGAGTAGAGATATATATTATAGATATAGTATATATAGTATATATATATAGATATAAGATAGAGAGAGATAGAGAGATAGAGATATAAGAGGAATATAGAAAGAGTGGACACAATGACACACACAGACACACACACACAAATGTAGAGAATATAGAGGAGAGAGTATATATGATATATAATATATATATATATATATATATAAATATAGAGATATATATATATATATAGTATATTAGATATTATATATATATACAGAGACAATATATTATATTATAATAGATATATATATATATAGATATCTATATATGATATATTTATATATATATATAGATGTGTGAGATTACATAATGTGAACAGGATACATGTATTATGTATATAAAGATTGTAGTAGAAAAAGGTGAGATTAGATAAGAGATATAATAGCCGCGTATAATATTATTATATATATATATGTATTGATATATAATATATATATATATACTATATATATATATATATATATATATATTAGAGCTAGATATATATAGATTATATATATATTATATATATATTATATATTATTATATCTTATTATCTGTATAACTATAGTCTGATATATATAAGATATATAGATAAATAAGTATATACTCTATTATTATATAGATAGAGATATATAATATATATATATATATATATATAGAGTATATATAGAGATATAGAGTATATATAGAGATATATAATAGTATTATATTATAGATATAGATATAGATTATATAAATATAATAGATATATATATATATATATATATATATCATAATTATATATAATATATGATATACTAGATATAGATATAATATTATATCATATATATATATATATATATATATATCTATATAGACATATATATATATAGAGATAATCTATAGAGATTAGATATATATGAGAGAATATAAATTTTTATAGAATTTATTAACAATTAACATGTATATGTATACATATGTATAGATATAATATAGATATATATAGTATTTATATATATATATATTATATCATATATATAATATATATATAGTCTATATATATATATATATAATATATAATAATATTTGTGTGTGTGGTTTTGGTGTGTATATATGTAATATATATATATATATATATAATTATATATATATATATATATATATATAATATATATATATATATACATGTTATATATATATATATATATATATATATATATATATTATATATTGTAAAGGGTTAGTGATGGTTTCACGATTAAATGATGCTAATGAGTGAACTTGTGTTGTTGAGGAAGGATTTGGGTGGTCGAGCCATTTGCTTATCCTCGTCGAAGGTTAACGAAGCCGAAACAAAAGGACGTCGGCCCGACCACGACAGCACGGACCATGCCACTTGGTCCGAGAGCTCTAACCTGTTCACTTTCAAATTACTTATTTTTAGAAAACGGTTCATGAATTCTAGGAAGATAAAGTTCTATTGAAAATAGGTAAAAGACTCTTAAAATTACCCAAAGTAAAGGGTATATGTTAAGTGATAATACTTTACTAACTTTCTTTCTTTTCAGTGTCTATGAATGATTTTGCAATAAGTCTGCACAGACACGAATTGCCTTATCAGGACGTCATGCATCATCTGGGTCGTAAGCCCATTCAAAACACCTAATCTGCAGATCGCATTTCTGATTCGTGGGTGCAGGGCCCATACTGGGAGGCCCGATCTCCCAATCTTCCGAATATTGTCAAGAAGCTATGGATCAGAAATCCTGTGATTTTATTTTATGTATATCTAAGGGAATAAGTGCACTTATTTCTCAGCAAATTCTGCTTTCGTTTTGTGTATTTGTATGTGTGTATTTATTTTGAAGAATACAGTGAACAAACGGTTGAATTATATATCTTTCTTTTCTCGATGGACCCAACTTAAAGAACATAAAAGAACATAAAGGGGGTGAACCCAAGACTCAGAAACTTCCTAGATTTCACACCAAACCCCGGACAAAGGGCGCAGGAGTAGGATGATTTGGAATGGCAGTTAACGAGGACTTATTTGCAAGTGAAATCAATTTATGTTTCTTGTTTTCTCAAGAACTGTAATGCAGAGGAGAGCGGAGAAACGTAGCGCCGTGCTGTGTAGTGAGATATGCCAATGGAGAATGAGTGACGATTTGTAAGTTAATGATTGTCAAGTGCGTATGGTGGATGAGTGATGAAGAATGCAGTCTTTTAATCTCGGCCTTGAATTAAAGTGACTTGTGAGGATTTGCGACAGAGTGAAATTCTACTTAGCCTTCACACCTTCTGTGACGTATGACCGTTAATTATATTTATCATGCTTAAGGCTTATATTGAAATGCATTGATTTGGCTTATCAGTCTTAACGATATTTTACCCATGTAATTCGATACTGTGGTGTGACCGACGGATCAAGTTGAAAATGTTTCGTGTCTTCCGAGTGACATGTGTTTGTCAGTCTGTAACGGACTTATTTTTCGAAGTTTAAATTATTTGTACTTAATCTCATGTCTCTAAAGTCCTGTTGGCATCATAGTAAGTCGCTAAATTTATTATTTAAATTAAGGCGTGTTGCTCGGTTTAAAATCCGAAATCATTACAATAATAATGTAACATTGATTAATTGCGCTTGTAAAACATGCCAAAAGGAGGCTGGTACTTCCTCCATATGATATTAAAACGCCCTAGTGCCAAGGGAGAGAGAGGTACGCTAAAAGAGTGAGAAAGACAGGAGAGACAAAATGGAGAGAGAAGAAAGGACAAAAGGAAAGGAGATTTTAAAAGAATAAGTTAGAAGCGATAGAAGCGGATAAGAAGAAGAACGCATGAGTTAGAGTCGCCTACGGTAAATGTTTCGCTCGGAAGAACAAAGTCATTACTGGCAGAGCAGGCATTCCCAGGGTTAAAATTGCCTTGCTTAACGAAGGTAAGGATGAGATTGACGACTACTTGAAAACGCTCGACGAGGTAGCCGAAAACTGCAAAATGGGGAGCTCAGAAACATGTCACCATTTTACTGGGGGTCATTCTTGACAGAAAAGCGCCTAAAAACCTATGTTAGTTTACCAGATGGAGGTACTGCACAATTATGATCTGTTGAAAAGATGCGTTACTTAAAAGCCTACTCGGTTGATGCAGAGTCTTATCGAAAACGAAATTAGAGAAAGTAGAAATAGGGGAAAACGATGTTAGACCTACATCAATTAATTTTCGCGGAGTGGAGCAGTATTTGTCGAACTGGCCGCTTTAAGCAATGTGAAAGAGGATCAACATGATCTATGTGAAATTATTAGTAGAAGATCACTTATAAGCAAATGTCCGCCGATCTTCGAGTCTTTCTGAAAGAAAAGAGTATTTAATCAGTAACTGAAAGGCTCAAGCTGCCGCTAGATTTAGGTCCGCTAATGAGGAGCCAAAATAAGAACTTGATTATTCTAAAAGTGAAATAGCGAGAAGCCAGCCATACCCGGTGTTGGTGCCATAGCTGTACAACGCAGGTCATATTCGTCCCCAATTGTCCTCCTGATTTGAAATCGATGTACTGGTATGAGGTTTTCCTCCTACTGTCTCACACAAAAAAAACAGTGTTACTGGAGGCTTTACTTTTTAATAAGCCAGTAGATACCCATTTTGAACTGGGGTGTCTACCATAATACTTAAAGATAACCTTGTCCCCTTATGAACGAAGGAAAATTAGTTATCTTTATGATTATCTTGGAGTAGGAAGACGGTTCTCTAGCATTAGATGCACATTAAGAGCGACTTCTTGACAGGATGGGTCAATGGCTGTTGCAGCCCTCTATTAAAAATTAAGATGTCTCATAGGAATGGTACCGGGAGTAAAGGTGCCTTCTGTTGACATACCAAATGAAGAAAATCAGGCTGTGAAGATGCAAAATATCATCATGGGAGTTCAAAACACCTAATCGAAAATGAGGAGGAGAGTTAGAAAGAGTCCCACTTGTGGTCCCGATTTATCCATAATGATATATCTAGAAATGATTATTATAGAGGAAAAAGTACATGTTTAGACTGTGAGGATATAAAAAGTTGCTAGTAACTTGACGGTAAAATGTAAAAAAACAGACGTCAAGTTATTGAGGAAGTTGATGGCATTATTTACAGAAAGGCTATTTCGAGGTAAAACATGATCATGAAAATCGGAGAAAGCAGTTAGTTGTGCCAAGTAGTTTTCGACAATACATACTATCGACTGCTCATTATCTAGTTTCTGGACACTTTACTCATCAGAAAACGCTGAAAAAATTCAGAAATTTTCTGGCCCGGAGCTGGCTCGGATATAAAAGGTTACTGTAGGTCACTGTCACGCATGTCAAAAATACACCTAAAGGCCAAAATACGGAAAAAACGCGCCATTAGTATCGATGCCAATAATAACCGAACCTTTTAGCAGAGTAGACTATTCGAATCTCGTTGGCCCACTCATTCCCTCAGAACGGGGTGTCATAAGTATATACTGACGGTAATGGACTGTGCAACGCAGTTCCGGGAGTTCCTTGCAAAAGTATCGATACGGTATCTGTGGCTGAAAATCTCGTCAATATCTTTCTAGAGTTGGCATACCGAAGAGATGGTGTCTGATAGAGAACACCAATGAGAGAATCCGATTGATGAAAGAGATCAACGCTTGTTATCTATCAAAGCCATCTTACTCGTCCCTATCATCCTTGTTGCAACGGACCGTGAAAGATCCCAGCTGTCCTTAAGTCGATGCTTAAGAAGCTGTGTACCGAGAAGGCCCCGTGATTGGGATTAGATATATTCCCTCCGTTTATTTGCGCTTAGCGCGAAATCCCTCTATGATACTTTGGGATTCAGCTTTCGAACTATTGTATTGGTCGTACAGGTGCGCGGACCATTGTCTATTTGCATGTCTGTGGACTAACTCGCGCTTAGATGCGATGGTGACGACACTATATGCAGTATTTGTACTAGACTTAAGATTAAACGTGGAGGAATCTGCACAATGCATCTGCGCATGCAGATATCAACCGCAAACTATCATAAACGTTACATTGCCCGAAGCGCTAAACGTCGGCGTGTTGCAGGGAGGAGACTAAAGTATAGTACTAGTTTTGCTGCCTTTAAACACCACAATAAGCTAACAATGCAGGGATAAAAGGGACCTTTTTCTGTAATTAACGCCATTGATACTGGTTGTAGATTAACTGGTAAGAGTTAAAGGGTAAAATCAAACTCTATCATATAAAGTATGCTCAAGAAAATACTTAAGACGAGAAAATAAGAGGATACGATAAGAGTAGAGGTTGAGGTCTGTATGTATATAATGGTATGATAGCACAGTAGCCAAAA
This sequence comes from Penaeus monodon, assembly GCF_015228065.2. Lineage (NCBI taxonomy): Eukaryota > Metazoa > Arthropoda > Malacostraca > Decapoda > Penaeidae > Penaeus > Penaeus monodon. Next base: position 9,620 of record NW_023658189.1, read on the forward strand.
GATACTTGAGGATATTATGTTATAAGACAATCTGAAAGCAAGTTTAAAATAAGTAACCATCTCGATTGTGAGAAAAATTCAACTGTAATGAACTGCTTGATAAAATCTGACGTTGTTCTCAGAGAGCCCCGGGTATAACTAGTGCAATTATTCATGACATCATAATTAACTACGGGGAAATTCCAGTTACAGGAAGCCTTGATCTGTTCCTCATCATTATATAAAAGCATTTGAAAATGAAGTGAAGCAGATGCTGAAATTAGGAGTAATTGAACATCCGTTCACCTTATTGTTCGCCCGGAGTTCTCGTAAGAAATCTGACAACAATTGGCGATTTTTGCGTAAGACCTTCCGAGCGCTCAATGATCTAAGTCTTTTTCG
>NW_023658189.1:17500-24926 GCF_015228065.2 Penaeus monodon
ATATATATATTATATATATATAATATATATATTTTAGATATAAAATATATATAAACATATTATATATATATATACTAATATATTATATATATATATATATATATATATATATAGTATATATGTATATATATGTGTTGTGTGTGTGTGTGTGTGGTGTGTGTGTGTCGGTGTGTGTGTGTGTCTGCGTTTGTGCTGTGTGGTATTTAAGTATCTATATTATTTATAGAATATATATCTATATATATATACATATATATATATATATATATATATATATATATATATATAATATATATATATATGTCTTGGTGCAACTTATAAAAAGATATAAGAATAGAACGGTCAAGGTCAACGGAAAAAACCACCAGTGGAAACATACAGAAAAGGTTTACTAGTAAAAGTGCACAAAATTTACACTTATATATACCACATAGCAAATATTGTACAATCAGAGCGTGGGGGAGAGAGAGAACCAGCGGAGCAGGCGTATGTCACATGGCGGAAGGGAGCACACAATCAAAGTCACGGGACAACTATGAATCGCTGTTGATGAAACTAATCATAATCATAATCATAAATAATGGAGTAAAGAGGTTGAAGAAATCGAAGGGAGGGGGGGAATGAAGGTAAGTGGTGAAATTTAAGGAAGTTCGAGATTGGTAAAGTAGGGGGCGAGAACCCCTTGCATGGTAGATACATTGCATTCATATTTCTCTTTCATGTCTGGAGTTTCGAGGGGGGGGGAGGTGAGTGGTTGATTTTATTTATTTGCTATTGGTGAGAAGAAGTGGCTATGGTTACGTTATTGTGTTATCGAAGTAAATGCCTCTTTTTTTTTTTGTAATAAATAAATATATATATACGTTTATATATATATCTATTTATTTTGGTTTATATACTTTTTTTCTCATTTTACGTTTTATGTTTTTTTATTGATTTTGTATTTATGTCTTAAACTAGATTAATAAGGAGAAAGATGTGGTGAGTTGGTAACAATAAATAAATATAAACTAGGCTTAATTCTAACAAATGATTTTTATTGGTTTTATTACTTTTTGAGTTTTTATATTTGTTTTATATTTTATTATTTTTTTTATTATATTTTATTGCTAAGAACAAGAACGAGAACAGAAACAAGTTTGACTTATGATTAAATGAATGGAATTAATTAACTTAATTTTTTATTTTATTTTATTATTTTATACTTTTGTATTTTGTTTTGTATTTATTTAATTTTGTATTTTGTTTTTAATTGCTAAGAACAGGAACAAGAACAAGAAAAGAAAAGAGGCTGGGGACTCCAGTGGCAGAATGAAAAATATGTTACATAAACGAGGAGTAATGGGTGATCAAGGAGAAATGAATCTAGATAGGGACAGAGGGGGATGGGTGAGATGTGATGAGGGATGGGGTGATTGAGTGATGCTTGATAAAAGAATAAAGTGGTATATTATATTTCAATCGAGGGGAGTGAATTCTTGACAACTTGGTCTGACTATTGCAAATGGGTGGGAACGAAAAGGGAGCATGTTACATAGATAGACAAGTAATTGTGATAAAAATGGTGATAACAATAATAAATAATATAATATAAGAGACAGAACAAGAACAAAAACAAAAACAAAAACAAAAATGGCAGACAGAACAGGAGTGTCAACGAAAATGGTGGTTAAATAGATAGGAGGTGAATATTAGAATGTAATTAACAAAACGGGAACAAGAACAAAACAAAAGCAAGTAAACATAAGATAAGCAGTGATTGAAGGATTTTTTTTTTTTTTTTTTTTTTTTTTTTTTTTTTTTGAGGATTAATTATTTTTTTTTTCTCCTTTTTCCGTAGAACATCTCCATCCTGCTCGTCTTCTGATTCGCGTGTCTGCCTTATGCAATTGCACGAGTGCACTCCCATAATCACAGACAATCGAGTCAGAGTCCGTAGCAAGTTTGTAAGATGTTCAGTCCTTGGAATCTCCCCGTTTATAGTTCGTCGACGCTGATCCCACGACCACTAGGCGGGCCGAGGCGGGCAAAGTGACAAGCCGTGGTAACAGCGCCAGCGAATTTATACCTTTGGGACACGCCAAGGTGGCCAGCCCTCTCTCCCCCGTGATTGGTTAATCCGCGCCGCGCACAGGTGAGCTCGCAGGTGAGCTGGCAGAGCTGATGGTCGCTCTCCTTGCCTTTAAAGTTAGTTGTTTGGCGTGGATTAACCAATCCTTTGGGGATTCTGTGGGTGACTTCTGGTTTTATTATTATTATAATTTTTTTTTTTTTTTTTTTTTTTTTTTTTTTTTTTTTTTTCCTTCATTAATTTATTACTAAAACATTAAAACATTAAAAACATGGTCATGGTCACAAGTCAGGGTCGGTGTGTGTGTGTGTGTATATCGGTGTGGGTGTTTCGTGTTCTGTGATTGGTAGTGTTCTGGGCCACCAGGCGTGGTTTGTGTGAGTGTTTGTGTGTTTTTCAAAGATGTTGTTATATTGTTCGTTTTTCTTGTTCGCGTAGTCTGGCCCAGGTGTTTTTGCCTCGTCTGTGTATGCGTGTGTTTAGTGGTTCCATGCTGTATGTTCTGTGTAGTGTTTCTGCTGAAATTCGGTCTAGAAATGTTGCGCCGTGTACCCAGAGTAGTGCTTTGTTCTGTACTGATTGCATTCGGAGTTTTTGTGAGTATGATATTGCAACCAGTGGGATAGCAGTATATTCTAAGATGGGTCTGACAGTTGTTTTGTAAAGTCTGAGTTTTGTTTGTGGTGTGCAGCATGAAAAACGTTTTAGTTTGGTTAGTGTTATTTTTGCTTGTGTTATTCTTTGTTTATGTTTGTCTGTATTTTCCAGTGGTGCTCAAATGTGTTGATGTTCTGTATAGCTCTTTCTGTTGTTCGTTTCATGAAGTGTTGTGATTTAGAGGGGTGTTGTGATAATCTGTGTGATATCGTCTGCATAGGAAATATAGTTGCTGTATGGTGTCGGTTCAGGCAGATTGGCTGTGTACAGGATATAAAGGGTTGGCGATAAAACGCTTCCTGTGGTACTCCACTTCTGAGGTGGATGGGGGTGCCTAGGTGAGCTCCCAGGCGTATTGTGGCAGTCCTGTCATCCAGGAAGCTGCAGAGAAGGCGTGTGAAGTGTGTGGGCAGGTGTAGTTGTGTTAGTTTGTATTTGAGACCGTCATGCCATACCTTATCAAAGGCCTTGCTGACGTCTCGTAGTATTGCGTTCGTCTGGTGCTTGTTAGCGAGACCGAGAGCGATCTCCTCGTAAGCGAGGGCGATGGCGCTCTCGGTCCCCCTGTGTGGGCGAAAGCCGTATTGCCTAATGTTGTGTGTTTGGTTGTTTTCAAGGTGTGGGATGAGTCTCTGTGCAATTACCCTCTCTAGCAGTTTTCCTGGGACTTCTAGGAGTGAGATGGGGCGGTAATTCCCCACCTCGTGTGCAGATTTCCCTGGTTTGGGTATTAAGGTGAGTGTGGCATGTTTGAACTTGTCAGGGAAATATCCTGTTGCCAGTGCTGCATTGAAGATATGGCGTAGTCTGCTGATCATTCTGGGTGGAAGATGTTCGATGATTGTTTTGTTTATGTTGCTAGCTCCTGGTGTTGTGTTTTTAGTGCGTTTGATTGTGTTTGTTATTTCTTCTGAAGTGATTGGTGTGGAGAGGGGACTGTCCTCTGTGAGAGTGTTTAGTGTAATGATGTTTTCTGGGAGAATTATGTTCCTATGTTGTTGTATGTAGTTTGTAACCTCGGTCTCTGTAATGTGGTGGAATCGGGCGTTCTCGGTGGGGGAGATTTGGAAATTCTGTTGCCAGAATTCCCTATGGAGAGGCTCCATCTCCTCCACCGAGTCAACCTTCTGTCTGTGTGTGTTGTATATGTATGTGATTATCTGTTTGTTCGACCCCATGAGTTTTTTGAAGGAACTCCAAAATTTCTTGGGGTCTTTAGAGTTTTGACATAGTCTTTGCGCGAGTGTGTCCCAGTGGTGTTTGTTCATTACTTTAATTTCGTGTGTAATTTGTGTTTGGATTTCTCTGTATCGTGTGCGTAATTGTCTGTCCCAGCCCCGTGTTAGTGTTAGTTCGTGTATGTGTCTGTATTGTATTTTAAGCATTTCAGGCGATGTGTTTCTCTGTAATAAGGGATAGTCTTGTGTGTTGTTTTGGGGATGTTGGCCTGTCGGGCCGTCTGTATGTCTGCGTACCACTGTTCAAGGTGGGTGTTTATTGTGTGTGTGGGCTGTCCCTCGAGATCAGTTTACGTGTGTGTCTTCAAGTGATTGTTTGAAGCCCTCCCAGTTTGCATGTTTGAAGGATTCTCGGGGTTGTGTTGGGATCATGATAGGGTTTGTTGACAGTGTTAAAATGACCGGGAGGTGGTCGCTGGATGTGACGTCGCCTGTTGTGATATGGTGGTGTAAGTGTGCTCTGTGGTTTGCCAAGACTATGTCGGGTGTTGTTGCTGTGTTATGTGTTATAAATGTTGGTGTGTGTGGACCGAGGTGTGTGAGTCTGTCTTGTTGTATGAGTGAGGCGAGGCCTCTGCCAACGGTGTTTGTGTGGTTGTAGCCAAAGGTGCGTGGTTTGCGTTAAAGTCTCCCATGATGTATATTGGTTTGTTATGCCTCAGGAGCTGCAAGATGTCAGGTTCTGGTATGAAAGGTCTTCTTGGTGGAATGTATAGTGTTGCTAGTATAATGGGTCCATGTGGTGTATTTATTTCGACTGCCAATAGGTCTGACTGAAAGTTATTGATGATTTTGTGTGAGATGTCGTTTCTGATCGCAATTGCTACGCCATCGCTTCTTTCTTGTGATTTGTTGGAAGAGTAGGTGGTGTACATGTAGATTTTGAGTGGGGTGAGTGTTATTGAGCCCATGGCTGTTAATGAGTATGATGTGTGGGTCGTGTCTTCTGTATGTGTTGCACAGTTCAGTTTTTCGTGTTGTCCAGTGGAGTACGTTGTGTTGTATGATGGTGAGGCGTGAGTGTAGTGTATGGTGTGCCATGTTATTGTGTTGTTATTCAAGGAAGTACCCGTTGTTTAATTTGTCTATGTCTGGGCATTGCTCAATCATGTCGTTTGATACGCCTGTTGCCTTCCTTGAGGTGTTTGTGTAGTCTTTTGATTGTGACCATGATGGTATGCTCTCTTTTCGTTACTAACCACTTTATTCTTTTATTTTTAATTTCAGAGCCAATTTCGAATCGATCAGAGTACTGGTATTTTGAGGGTTTTCTGAAAGAGCCGGATGCCATAGTGTTTGGGATCTGTTGCAGTTCCGTCCATGAGGCGCTCCAGCCCCTCTGTCTCACTGTGCTCAACAAGGTTCGGTGTAGGAGGTGGGGCATCAGGGGTGCTCAGAGGGATATCACTGGGGATGTCCCTAAGCTCGTTGACATTGGGGATTGTTTATTGACTTTGGTCTGACTGATTGACGAAGAGTGGAGGCAATGGAGGGGGGTGCCGATGTTACTTTAGGGGGGGAACTGACTGGGGCTCCAGTGTCTGTACTCAGCAGGCTGAGGGTTCAGTGTCTGGGGCAGGGGCTCAGTGGGCTGAGCCTGATGGAAGTTGGGGACTCCGCTGCCTGGGCCTGTACAGGCTGAGGCTTGGTGCCCGGGCTGGGATTGTTCAGGCTGGGCCTGAACAGTCTGGCTGGGGGGTTGGATACTTTAAGGATGCCCCAGAGTCAGATTCTCCAAGGTCTAAGGCGGGAAGGTTATTTGCCTCCAGTGCCACTTTAGCATGATATCTAAACCCCTTTTCAGGGGCAATGATATTTTGCATGTGAGCATGCAGGAGGACTACGAGAATCTCCTTGGAGAGATCGTTAGGGAGAGCCAGGTGGATGGTGGGTTCAGTCTTAGTGTGTTTTATTTCCTGGCGGACCTGGTTAATTAGGGGTTTCCAGGCGTTGGTGGTAGCCTGCACAGTCTCCTGTGCTGTCTTTTGGGCCACAGCCCTGTATGGTTTAGTTTCTTTTTCTTTTTCTTTCTCCCTAACTTTCTCCTGGGAGATTTTCATGGCCTCCTTCCTGGTGGGACAACTGTTGGCAAATGTCCTATGGGCACCGCCGCAGTTAAGGCATTTTTTAACGGAACTCTTGCAGTCCCTAAAGGAGTGGGTGTTAGAGCCACACTCAGTGCATCTGGCTCTTTTTTCTGACTTGCATTGGGTTTTAAGATGCCCATAAGCAAAGCAGTTCATACATTGTTTAAGTGGCGTAAATCTTTCAAATTCGATTTGCCATGGGGCAACATATACCTTGAAGAGGTATATCCCCTTCTCTTTGATGTTCTTGGCTGTGGCGTGGTCTGAGAATCTTGCTTTTATTATGTATTTATCTTTCATGACATAGATGTCTTCAACCAGAGCATCTGGGAAGGAAGAGGTGATCTCTTCTTCAATCTCTAATGCCGACTCACTAACAACTTGTCGGTCCAGTTTCTTAAAGACAAGCGTAAGCTTAGCCTTCATATCAATAGGAATTATGGGGGAGAAGCCAAGTTTTTCAAGGGTCAGGACGACATCCTTCGAGAAGAGCTTCTCGGCATGGTTGTCGTCCTCGATCAATGCCAGGTAGCCATCATGAATGGTGAAGTACCGAAGTACTCTGATCTGTGCACAAAACAGTGCATTGGCTAGGGTCTCACGCTTTTTGTGGGTGGGACCACCAAGAGCTTTAATTTTGATTTTGGTCATTTTCGTTGCATGGGTCGGGTGAGAGGGTGAAGTGGCCAGGTGAGGGATGACAGGTGAGATGATGGAGGGAGAGAGAGATGGGGAAAGAAGAAGCCTAGGCTCGACCCCCTCTAGTGGCAGACTGGTTGCGTTCTCCAGTGCACTAGAGGATCGGAGCTTTGTGTTGGGCCGCTCCCTTATTGCCAAACCTTGCTACAAAGGGACAACAGGTAAGCAGCGCACCACCCAGACGAATACAAAAGTCCTCGAGGAACTTATGTAGGTCCAGATGACCACAGGAAAGGGAAAGGAGATCAGGAGGAGATAAAGGACACCTATATGTCGCCTCAGACTGCTGGGCCTCTCTATACAGGTTTCCCTGTGATAGAGAGAGCTGCGGGTCTGAGGAGAGGTGTAGTGTTCCCTTGTCACCGTCAATGGGTAAAAAAGAAAAACCGCTGAGGGCAGTGAAAATGCAAATATTCTCTGGAAACAGAGATAATTTGCTGGACATTTACGTTAGCAAACGATATAATAGCAAGGAAGGATTCGCGGCGCGATTGAGGCCCCGGTACTCCAGGGTAGCTCAATGACACTTGAACTGGCCTATTGCTATTATTGTCACTCTCTTCGCATTGACTGGTGATCGTGGGGCACGCAAGTTTTTTAAGCCAATTCGGTCGGGCCGGTTTCACTAGCTTCAGCTTTTTTGCTGTCATGGGTCTACCTTTGCTTCGGTGTCC
>NW_023658190.1:0-24921 GCF_015228065.2 Penaeus monodon
TGGTAGTATAATTGCAAAAAATATTCAAAAATAATATTATAACAGTAATAATTACAGTAATAACGATACTAATTAAGATAATGATATAAATAATTATTATAAAATCGTTATTATTGTTATTATTATTGTTATTACTATTATTATTGTTGTGGTTATTAGTATTATTGCAAAAATATATACTATAACTCCAATAATTGCAATAATAATGATAACAATTGCAATAATGATGATAATAATTGCAATAATGATGATAATGATGATGATAATGATGATAATGATGATGATAACGATAATAATGATGATAATCATGATAATGATGATGATAATAACAGGAATTGTGTCCATATATAATATAAAAAAGGTATAAGAAAAACATTCCCAAAAGTCGAAAAAGTGGCAAAATCTAGCGAAATATAGCCTTTTGAGAGTATACTCCAAAATGACGTTTTTTCGATTTCTTTGGTGATTTCGGCAATTATTAGGGTAATAATGATAATAATTACCAGAATTGTATTAATCATAACAATAATGATGATAAAAGTGAGAATAAAGAGAATTTTGATAACATTTGAATATTATTAAAATTATTATTATTATTATTATTATTATTATTATTATTATTATTATTATTATTATTATTATTATTACTATTATCTTAATTATTAGTATATTGCCAAAAAATCTATTATATCTGTAATAATAACAATAATGATAATAAGTATTAGTATAATAATAATAATGCTAGTGGTTATAATATTGTTATTAGTATTATTATTGTTATTATTATCATTATTATTATTTGTACTGGTAGTATAATTGCAAAAATAATTATTATAACAGTAATAATTACAGTAATAACGATACTAATTAAGATAATGATATAAATAATTATTATAAAATCGTGATTATTGTTATTATTATTGTATTACTATTATTATTGTTGTGGTTATTAGTATTATTGCAAAAATATATACTATAACTCCAATAATTGCAATAATAATGATAACAATTGCAATAATGATGATAATAATTGCAATAATGATGATAATGATGATGATAATGATGATAATGATGATAATGATGATGATAACGATAATAATGATGATAATCATGATAATGATGATGATAATAATTACCAGAATTGTATTAATCATAACAATAATGATGATAAAAGTGAGAATAAAGAGAATTTTGATAACATTTGAATATTATTAAAATTATTATTATTATTATTATTATTATTATTATTATTATTATTATTATTATTATTATTATTATTATTATTATTATTATTATTACTATTATTTCTTAATTATTTGTTCCTTGCCAAAAAAATCTATTATAAACTTTAATAATAAAATAAAAAAAATAAGGGTAAATTTAAAAATATAATGCTAGTGGTTTTAATATTGTTATTTGTTTATTTTTTTTATTTTTTATCATTAATTATTGGGACTGGTAGGGTTTAAAAACAAAAATAATTATTTTAAAAAGTAAATTTAATTTCAGTAAAACGAAAATTAAGATAAAAGAAATTAAAAAAATTATTATAAAAAAACGTTATTATTGTTTTTATTATGTTTTTACTAATTATTTTTGTGGTTATTTTGTATTATTGCAAAAAATTTTATACTTTTAAAATCCAATAATTGCAATAATAATGAAAACCCCCAAATTTATAATGTGATAATAATTTGGGAAAAAATGAGGATAAATGATGATTTTAAAAGATGATAAAGATGATGATAAAAAGATAATAAAATGGGTAAAACAGATTTAAAGATGATGATTTAAAAACAGGAAAAATTTTGTCCATATAAAAAAAAAAGGTATAAGAAAAAATTCCCAAAAGTTTGGGAAAAAAACGGGGAAAAAAATTTGTGAAAATTTTTGCCTTTTAAAAGTAATTTCTCCAAAAAAAGGGCGGGGTTTTTTGATTTCTTGGGATTTCGGCAATTATTTGGGTAATAAAGATAATAATTTAACCCAAAATTTTTATTAATTTATAAACCCAAAAATTTATGATAAAAGTGAGAAAAAAAAAGAGAATTTTTTATTTAAAATTTGAAATTATTAAAATTATTTATTATTTTTTATTTTAGTATTATTAATTTTTATTTTATTTTATTAAATTTTTATTATTATTTGGGTTTAAAAATTACCAGAAATTTTATTAATCATAAAAAAATTAAAAGATGATAAAAAGTGAGAAAAAAAAGGGGAAAAAATTTATTAAAAATTTTAAAAATTATTAAAAAATTTTTTATCATTTTTTTATTTTTTATTTTTATCATTTATTCAAATTATAACGTTATTTTTATTATTATTTTTATTATTTACTATTATCTTAATTTATTTGTATTTATTGCCAAAAAAATTATTATATCTGTAATAATAACAATAATAATAATAACTATAAAATATAATAATAATAATGCTAGTGGGTTTTAATATTTTTTTAAATATATTATTTTATTTTTTACATAATTTTTATTTTTCTGGTAGTATAATTGCAAAAAAAATTTTTGGGAAAAAAGTAAAAAAATTTCAGTAATAACGTTTTTTTAAATTTAAAATTTAAAGAATAAAAAATTTTTATAAAATCGTTTTTATGTTATTTTATTGTTTTTACATTAGTATTGTTTTGGGGATTGTAATTTTTGCAAAAAAAAATATATAAATTTCTTTCCCAAAAAAATTGCAATAAAAAATGATAAAAAATTTCAATAAGATGATTTAAAAATTGCCAATAATGTGTAATGATTTATGTAAAAGAGATAATGAGATAATGAAAAGATGATAACGAAATAATGATGTAATCGATAATGATGATGATAATAAAGGGAATTTTGTCCATTTTTAATATAAAAAAGGTTTTAAGAAAAAAAAATTTTCCCCAAAAATCGAGAAAAACGGGGAAAATCTAGCGAAATATGCCTTTTGAGAGTATACTTTCCCAAAAAGACGTTTTTTTTGATTTCCCTTTTGGGGAAATTTTGGCAATTTTTAGGGTAAAAATGAAAAAAATTACCAGAATTTTATTAATCCCTAACAATAATGATGAAAAAAATGAAAAAATTAAAAAAGAATTTTATAAAAAATTTGAAAAATTATTAAAAAATTTTTATTATTATTATTATTATTATTTTTAAAAATTATTTATTAATTTTTTTTATTTTTTTATTATATTATTTTTATTATTATATTATTATTATTATTATTTTTATTAAAACTTTTCTTAATTTTTAGGTATCATTGGCCCAAAAAATTTTTATATTTTGTAATAAAAAAAAAATAATAACAATAAGTATAAGTATAATAATAAAATGCTTTGTGGGTTATAATATTGGTTTTTAGTTTATTTTTGTTATTATTTTCATTATTTTTATTTTACTGGTAGTATAAATTTCCAAAAAAAAAATTATATAAAAAGTAATAATTACAGTAATAACGTACTAATAAAAATAATAAAAAATTTAAAAAATTAATTTTATTTAAAAAACCCTTTTTTATTGTTATTAAATTTTTTATTACTATTTTATTTTTGTGATTATTAGTATCATTGCCAAAAAAAAAAAACTTTTAAACCCCCAAAAAATTGGAATTTAAAAATGATAAACAATTTTAAAAAAAAAAAAGTGATAAAATTTTCCAAAAAATGAGATTGATGATGAAATGATGATAAAAGATGATAATGGGTGTGATAAAAGAAAAAAATGATGATAATCATGATAATGATGTGAAAAACAGGGGAAATTGGGGGTCCCCTATATAATATAAAAAGGTATAAGAAAAAAAAATTTCCCAAAAATTTAAAAAAAAGGCAAAAAACTAGCGAAAAAATTTGCCTTTTTAGGTTTTCCAAAAAGACCCTTTTTTTTGATTTTTTTTTGGTGATTTCGGCAATTTTTAGGGTTTAATTTAAAGATTTAAAAATTACCAGAATTGTATTAATCATAACAAAAAAATTTAGATAAAGTGAGAAAAAGAGAATTTTAAAAAATTTGGGAAAAATTTTTAAAAAATTTTAAATTTTTATTATTATTATTTTTTATTATTATTAAATTTATATTATTATTATTTTTTTTATTTTTTATTATATTATTTATTATTTTTATTATTACTATATCTTTAAATTTTAGTATAAATTTCCAAAAAAATCTATTTTAAACTGTAATAAAAAACAATAATAATAAAAAGTATAAAATATAAAAGGGTAAAAAAATGCCCAGTGGTTAAAAATTTTTGTTTTTAGATTTTTTGTTTTTATATTATTATTATTATTATTTGTATGGTAGTCTAATTTTCAAAAAAAAATTATTATAACGTAATTTAAATTTCAGTAATAAAAGATTTTCGAATTAAAAATAATGATAAAAAATAATTTTTATAAAAACGTTATTTTGTTTTTTATTTTTTTTTAATTTTTTATTTTTGTTTGGGTTTTTAGTATTTTTCAAAAAAAAAAATACTAAAAACTCCAAAAAATTTCAATAATAATGATAACAATTGCAATAATGATGATAATATTGCATAATTATGATAATGATGATGATAATGATGATAATGATTGATGATAATATAAGGATGTGTCCAAAATATAATATAAAAAAGTATAAGAAAAACATCCCCAAAATCGTGAAAAAGCGGCAAAACTAGCGAAATATGGCCTTTTGAGTATATCCAAAATGAGTTTTTTCGATTTTTTGGTGATTCGGCAATTATTAGGGTAATAATGATAATAATTACCAAATTGTATTATCATAAAATATATGATTAAGTGAGAATAAAGAGATTTTGATAACATTTGAATATTATAAAATTATTATTATATTATTATATTATTATTATTATTATTATATTATTATTATTATATTATTATTATTATTATTATGTATTATATATCTAATTACTAGTATCATTGCAAATAAATCTATTATAATCTGTAATAATAACAATAATAATAATAAGATAAGTATAATAATATAATGCTAGTGGTTATAATATTGTTATTAGTATTATTATTATTATTATTATCATTATTATTATTTGTACTGGTAGTTAATTGAAAAATAATATTATATATCAGTAATAATTACAGTAATAAACGATACAATTAAGATAATGATATAATAATTATATAAAATCGTATTATTGTTATTATTATTGTTATTATAATTATTATTGTTGTGGTTAAATTTGTATTATTGCAAAAATATATACTATAACTCAATAATTGGCATAATAAATGATAACAATTGCAAAAAATGATAATAATTGCAATAATGATGATAATGATGATATATGGGTGATAATGATGATAATGATGATAATGATGATGATAACGATAATATGAGATAATCATGATAATGATGATGATAATAACAGGAATTGTTCCATATTAATATAAAAAAGGTATAAAAAAACATTCCAAAAGTCGAAAAAGCGGTCAAAATCTAGCGCAAAATTACCTTTTGAGAGTATACTCCAAAATGCGTTTTTTCAGATTTCTTTGGTGATTTCGGCAATTATTAGGGTAATAATGATAATAATTACCAGAATTGTATTAATCATAAACAATAATGATGATAAAAGAGAGAATAAAGAGAATTTGATACAATTGAAATTATTATAAATATATTATATCTTATTATTATTATTATTATTATTATTATTTTATTATTATTATTATTATTATTGCCAAAAAATCTTTATTACTATTATCTTAATTATTAGTATCATTGCCAAAAAATCTATTATATATGTAATAATAACAATAATAATAATAAGTATAAGTATAATAATAATAATGCTAGTGGTTATAATATTGTTATTAGTATTATTATTGTTATTATTATCATTATTATTATTTGTACTGGTAGTATAATTGAAAAATAATTATTATAACAGTAATAATTACAGTAATAAGATATAATTAAGATAATGATATAATAATTATTATAAAATCGTTATTATTGTTATTATTATTGTTATTACTATTATTATGTTGTGGTTATTAGTATTATTGCAAAAATATATACTATAACTCAATAATTGCAATAATATGATAACAATTGCAATAATGATGATAATAATTGCAATAATGATGATAATGAATGTGATAATGATGATAGTGATGATAACGATAATAATGATGATAATGATGATGATGGTGATGATAATAACAGGAATTGTGTCCATATATAATATTAAAAAGGTATAAGAAAAACATTCCCAAAAGTCGAAAAAGCGGCAAAATCTAGCCAAATATAGCCTTTTGAGAGTATACTCCAAATTGACGTTTTTTTCGATTTCTTTGGTGATTTCGGCAATTATTAGGGTAATAATGATAATAATTACCAGAATTGTATTAATCTAACAATAATGATATAAAGTGAGAATAAGATAATTTTGATAACATTTGAATATTATTAAAATGATTATTGTTATTATTATTATTATTATTTATTATTATTATTATTATTATATTATTATTATTATTATTATTATTATTATTATTATTACTATTATCTTATTATTAGTATCATTGCCAAAAAATCTATTATATCTGTAATAATAACAATAATAATAATATAATATTATAATAATAATAATGCTAGTGGTTATATATTGTTCTTTGTATTATTATTGTTATATTATCATTATTATTATTTGTACTGGTAGTATAATTGCAAAAATATATACTATAACTCCAATAATTGCAATAATAATGATAACAATTGCAATAATGATGATAATAATTGCAATAATGATGATAATGATGATGATAATGATGATAATGATGATAATGATGATGATACCATAATAATGATGATAATCATGATAATGATGATATAATTAGGAATTGTGTCCATTATATATAAAAAAGATATAAGAAAAACATTTCCGAAAAGTCGAAAACGCGGCAAAATCTAGCGAAATTTATTCTTCTGAGAGTATACTCCAAAATGACGTTTTTTCGATTTCTTTGGTGATTTCGGCAATTAATAGGGTAATAATGATAATAATTACCAGAATTGTATTAATCAAAACATAATGATGATAAAAGTGAGATAAAGAGATTTTGATAACATTTGAATATTATTAAAATTATTATTATTATATTATATTATTATTATTATTATTAAATATTATTAATTATTATTATATATATTATTATTTTTATTATTATTATTTATTATTACTATTATCTTAATTATTAGTATCATTGCAAAAAATCTATTATATCTGTAATAATAACAATATATAATAAGTATAAGTATATAATAATAATGCTAGTGGTTATAATATGTTATTAGTATTATTATTGCTATTATTATCATTATTATTATTTGTACTGGTAGTATATTACAAAAATATTATTATAACAGTAATAATTACAGTAATAAACGATACTAACTAGATAATGATATAAATAATTATTATAAAATCGTTATTATTGTTATTATTATTGTTATTACTATTATTATTGTTGTGGTTATTAGTATTATTGCAAAAATATATACTATAACTCCAATAATTGCAATAATAATGATAACAATTGCAATAATGATGATAATAATTGCAATTATGATGATAATGATGATGATAATGATGATAATGATGATAATGATGATGATAACGATATAATGATGATAAATCATGATTAATGAATGATGATAATAACAGAAATTGCATGTCCATATATAATAATAAAAAAGGTTATAAGAAAAACATTCCCAAAAGTCGAAAAAGCGGCAAAATCTAGCGAAATATAGCATTTGGAGTATACTCAAAATGGACGTTTTTTTATTCTTTGGTGAATTTCGGCAATTATTAGGGTAATAATGATAATAATTACCAGAAATGGTATTAATAATAACATAATGATGATAAAAGTGAGAATAAAGAGAATTTTGATAACAATTGAATATTATTAAAATTATGATTATTATTATTTTTATTATTATTATTATTATTATTATTATTATTATTATTATTATTATTTATTATTATTATTATGATTACTATTATCTTAATTATTAGTTCATTTTTGCCAAAAAAATCTATTATATCTGTAATAAAATAACAATAATAATAATAAGTATAAGTATAATAATAAAAATGCTAGTGGTTATAATATTGTTATTAGTATTATTATTGTTATTATTATCATTATTATTATTTGTACTGGTAGTATAATTGCAAAAATAAATATTATAACAGTAATAATTACAGTAATAACGATACTAATTAAGATAATGATATAAATAATTATTATTAAAATCGTTATTATTGTTAGTATTATTGTTATTTTACTATTATTATGTTGTGGTTCTTAGTATTATTGCAAAAATATATACTAGTAACTCCAATAATTGCAATTAATAATGATAAACAATGCAATAATGATGATTAATAAATTGCAATAATTATCATATGATGAAGATAATGATGTAATCTCATTTAATAATGATGATAATGATGATGATAAACGAAATAATGATGATAAGCATGATAATGATGATGCTAATAACAGGAATTGTGTCCATATATAATATAAAAAAGGTATAAGAAAAACATTCCCCAAAAGTCGAAAAAAGCGGCAAAAAAATCTAGCGAAATATAGCCTTTTGAGAGTATATCCAAATGACGTTTTTTCGATTCTCTTCTTGTGATTTCGGCAATTATATAGGGTAATAATGATATAATTACCAGAATTGTATTAATATAACAATAATGATGATAAAAGTGCGAATAAGAGAATTTTGATCACATTGAATATTATTAAAATTCATTGTTAGTATTATTATTATTATTAATTATTATTATATATTATTATTATGATTTTTAAATTTTATATTATTATTATTATTATTATTATTATTTACTATTTCTTAATTTATTTAGTATCATGCCAAAATAATCTATTATATCTGTAATAAATAACAATAATATAATAAGTATAAGTATAATAAATAATAATGCTATGTGGTTCTTATATATTGTATTAGTATGATGATTGTATTATTATCATTATTATTATTGTCAATGGTAGTATAATTGCAAAATAATATTCTATAACAGTTAATAATACAGTAATAACGATTACTAATTAGCTAAATGATATAAATAATTTATTATAAATTGTTATTATTGTTATATTATGTTATTACTAGTATTATTGTTGTGGTTATTAGTATTATTGCCAAAAAAAATATATACTATAACTCCAATAATTGCAATGTAATAATGATAAACAATTGCAATTAATGATGATAATAATTGCAAATAATGATGATAAGATGATTGATAATGCATGATAATGATGATGATTACGATAATATGATGATAATCATGATAATGATTATGATAATAACAGGAAATTGTCCCATTTATAATATAAAAAGGTATAAGAAAAACATTCCCAAAAGTCGAAAAAGCGCAAAAAGTCTAGGCGAAATATAGCCTTTTGAGAGTATACTCCAATTGACGTCCGCCTTTTTTCGATTTCTTGGTGAATTTTTCGGCAATTATTAGGGTAATAATGATAATACTTACGTAGAATTGTATTAATCATAACAATAATGAGATAAAAGTGAGAATAAAGAGGAATTTGAATAACATTTGAAATATTAAAATATTATTATTATCATTATTATTATTATTATTATTATTATTATTATATTATTATATTATTATATTATTATTACTATTATCTTAAATATAGTATCAGTGCCAAAAAAATCTATTATAATTCTGTAATAATTAACAATTATAATAATAAGTATAAGTATAATAATAATAATGCTAGTGGTTATAACTATTGGTCTTAGTTTTATTATTGTTATTATTATCATTATATTATTTGTACTGGTAGTATAATTGCAAAAATCATTATTAACAGTAATAATACAGTAATAACGATACTAATAAGATAATGATTAAAATAATTATTATAAAATCGTATTATTTTATTATTAATGTATTACTATATTATTGTTGTGGTTATTAGTATTATTGCAAAATATATACTATAACTCCAATAATTGCAATAATAATGATAACAATTGCCATAATGATGATAATAATTGCAAAATGATGATAATGATGATGATAATGATGATAATTGATGATAAATGATGATGATAACGAAATAAAGATGTTATCATGATAATGATGATGATAATAACAGGAATTGTGTCATATATAATATAAAAAAGGTATAGGAAAAACATTTCCCAAAAGTCGAAAAAGCGGGCCAAAATCTAGCGAAATATAGCCTTGAGAGTATACTCCAAAAGACGTTTTTTTCGATTCTTTGGTGATTTCGGCAATTATTAGGGTAATAATGATAATAATTACCCAGAATTGTATTAATCATAAAAACAATAATGAGATAAAAGTGAGAATAAAGAGAATTTGATAACATTTGAATATTATTAAATTTATACTTTTTATTATTATTATTATTATTATTATTATTACTATATTATTATGTATTTATTATTATATTATTATTATATTATTATTATTATTATTACCATTATCTTAAGTATTAGTATCATTGCCAAAAAAATCTCTTATATCTGTAATAATAAACATAATTAATAAAAGTAAAGTATAATAATAAGAAGCTAGTGGTTATAATATTGTTATTTAGTATTACTTATTGTTATTATTACATTATTTTATTTGTACTGGTAGTAGAATTGCAAAAATAATTATTCTAAACAGTAATAAATTAAGTAATAACGATACGAATTAAGATAATGATATTAAATAAATTATTATTAAAATCGTTTATTTATTGTGATTATAATGTTATTACTATTATTATTGTTGTGGTTATTAGTATTATTGCAAAAATATATACTATAACTCCAAATAATTGCAAAATAATGATACCAATTGCCCCCCCAATAATGATGATAATAATTGCCAATAATGATGATAATGATTGATGATAATGATGGATAATGATGGGATTAATGATGATGATAACGATAAAAAAGAGGTTAAATCATGATAATGATGATGATAATAACAGGAATTGTGTCCATATATAATATAAAAAAAGCTATAGAAACACATTCCAAAAGTCGAAAAAAAGCGGCAAAATCTAGCGAAAATATAGCCTTTTGAGAGTATACTCCAAAAAATGACGTTTTTCGATTTCTTTCGGTGATTTCGGCAATTATTAGGGTAATAATGATAATAATTTACCAGGATTGTATGACTCATAACATAAAGATGATTAAAAGTGAGAATAAAGAGAATTTTTTGATAAACATTGAATATTATTAAAAAATTATATTATTATTATTATTATTAGTTTATTATTATTATTATTATTATTATTATTATTCTTATTCATTATTATTATTATTCTTATTATTATTACCATTTATCTTAATTATTAGTATCATTGCCAATAAAATCTATGATATCTGTAATAATAACAAAATAATAATAGTATAAGTATAATAATAATAATGTTAGTGGTTATAATAGTTATTAGTAGTATTATGTTGATTATAATAATTATTATTATTTGTACTGGTAGTATAATTGCAAAAATAATTATTCGAACAGTAATAATTACAGTAATTAACGATAATAATTCAGATAGATATAAATAATTATTATAAAATCGTTATTATTTTATTATTATTTATTACTATATTATTGTTGTGGTTAATAGTATTATTGCAAAAATATACTATAACTCCAATAATGCAATAATAATGAATAAACAATTGCAATAACGATGATAATTAATTGCAAGAATGATGATAATGATGAAGATAATGCTGATAATGATGATAATGATGATGATACGATAATAATGATGATAATCATGAAATGATGATGATAATAACAGGAATTGTGTCCGTATATAATATAAAAAAGGTATAAGAAAAACCCATTCCCAAAAAAGTCGAAAGCGGCAAAATACTAGCGAAATATAGCCTTTAGAGTATACTCTAAAATGACGTTTTTCCATTTTCTTTCGGTGATTTCGGCAATTATTAGGGTAATAATGATAATAATTACCAGAATTGTATTAATCATAACAATAATGATGATTAAAAGTGAGAAGAATGAGAATTTGAGAACATTTGAATATTATTAAATTATTATATTATTATTATTATGTATTATTATATTATTATTATTATTATTATTATTATTATTATATTATTATTATATTTTACTATTAGCTTATTATAGTCTCATTGCAAAAAATCTATTATATCTGAAATAATAACATAATAATAATAAGTATAAGTATAATAGTAATAATGTAGTGGCTATCATATTGTATTAGATTATTGGTTATATATCATTATATATTGTACTTGGTATATAATTGCAAAAATAATTATTATAACAGTAATAATTACAGTAATAAACGATACTAATTAAGATAATGATAAAATAATTATGATAGAATCGTTATTATCGTTATTATTTATTGTTTTACTATTATTATTTTGGTTGGTTATAGTATTTTGCAAAAAATATATACTATAACTCCAAAATGCAATAATAATGATACACAATTGCAAATAAAGATGATAATAATTGCAATATGATGATAATGATGATGATAATGATGATAATGATGATGATAACGATAATAATGATGATAATCATGATAATGATGATGATAAAAACAGGAATTGTGCTCATATATAATATAAAAAAAGGTATAAGAAAAACATTCCCAAGTCGAAAAAGCGCAAAATCTAGCGAAATATAGCCTTTTGAGAGTATACTCCAAAATGACGTTTTTCGATATCTTTGGTGACTTCGGCAATATTAGGGTAATAATGATAATAATTACCAGGAAATTGTATTAATCATAACAATAATGGATGATAAAAAGTGAGAATAAAGAGGAATTTTGATAACATTGAAAGATTATTAAAATTATTATTATTACATTATATTATTATTATTATATTATTATTATTATTCATTATTATTATTATATTATTATTATTACTATGATCTTAATTATTTAGTCATCCCATGCCACAAATTATTTATATCTGAATATACAATAAAATGATAAGTATAAGTATAATAATAATAATGCTAGTGGTTATAATATTGTATATTAGTATTATTATTGTTATTATTATCATTATTAATGTACTGGTAGTATATTGCAAAAATAATTATCTATAACAGTAATAATTACAGAATAACGATACAATTAAGATAATGATATAAATAATTATTATAAAATCGTATTATGTTATTATTAATGTTAATTACTATTATTATTGTTGTGGTTATTAGTATTATTGCAAATATATACTATTAACTCCAATAATTGCAATAATAATGATTAACAATTGCAATAATGATGATAATAATTTGCATAATGATGATAATGATGTGATAAGATGAAATGATGATAATGATGATGATAACGATAATAAAGATGTGAACATGATAATGATGGATGATAATAACAGGAAGTTGGTGTCCATATATAATATAAAAAAAGGTATAAGAAAAAACATTCCCAAAAGTCGAAAAAGCGGCAAAATCTAGCGAAAAATACAGCCTTTTGAGGAGTATAACTCCAAAATGACGTTTTTCGATTCTTTGGTGATTTCGGAAATTATTAGGGTAATAATGATAATAATTACCAGAATTGTATTAATCATAACAAAATGATGATAAAAGGAGAATAAAGAGAATTGATAACATTTTGAATATTATTACAATTATTATTATTATTATTATTATTATTATATTATTTTATTATTATTATATTATTACTATTATCTTAATTATTAGTATCACTGCCAAACCATCTATTATATCTGCAATAATAACAATAATAATAATAAGTATAAGTATAATAATAATAGCTAGTGGTATCATATGTTATAGTATTATTATTGTTAGTTATATCATATTATTATTTGTGCTGGTAGTATAATTGCAAAAATAATTATTATAACAGTATACTTACAGTAATAACGATTAATTAAGATAATGAGATAAATAATTCTTATAAAATCGTTATTATTGTTATTTATTATTGTTATTACTATTATTTTGTTGGGTATAGTATTATTGCAAAGATATATTACTATAACTCCAAAATGCACAATAACTGATAACATTGCACATAATGATGCTATAATTGCAATAATGATGATAATGATGATGATAATGATGATAATGATGATGATAACGATAAGAATGATGCATAATCATGATAAAGGATGATGGATAATAAACAAGGAATTGTGCCATTATAATATAAAAAAAAAGGTATAAGAAAAACATTCCCGAAGTCGAAAAGCGGCAAAATCTACGAAAATATCAGCCTTTTGAGGAGTATACTCCAAAATGGACGTTTTTTTCGGATCTCTTTTTTGTGATTCGGCAATTATTAGGGTAATAATATAAATAATACCAGAATGTATTAATCATAACAAAATGATGATAAAAGTGAGAATAAAGAGAATTTTGATAACATTGAATATTATTAAAAATTATTATATTCTTATAATTATTATTATTATTATTATTAATTATTATTATTATTATTATTATAATTATATTATTATTATTATTCTTCTTACTATTATCTTAATATTAGTATTCATTTCCAAAAAAATCTATTTTATCCGTGATAATAACAAAATAATAATAATAAGTATAAGTATAATAATAATAATGATAGTGGTTATATATTGTTATTAGTATTATCTATTGTATGCATTATTATCCTTATTAGTATTGTACTGGTAGTATAATTGGGCCCAAAATAAGTATTATTAAAAGTAATAATTACAGTAATAACGATACTAATTTAAGATAATGATATAAATAATTATTATAAAATCGTTATTTATTGTTAGTATTTATGTTATTACTATTATTAGTGTGTGGTTATTAGTAATTATTGCAAAAAATATACTATTCACTCAATAATTGCAATAATAATGATAACAATTGCAATAATGTGATAATAATTGCAATAATGTGATAATGATGATGATAATGATAGATAATGATGATAATGATGATGATAACGATAATAATGGATGATAATCATGATAATGATGATGATAATAACGGAATTGTGTCCATATATAATATAAAAATAGGATAAGAAAAACTTCCCAAAAGTCGAAAAAGCTGGCAAAATCTAGCGAAATATAGCCTTTTGAGGTATCTCCAAAATGAACGTTTTTGTCGACATTCTTGGTGATTTCGGTAATTATTAGGGTAATAATTATAATAATTACCAGAATTGTATAATCAAACAAAAATATGATAAAAATGAGAATAAAAAAGAATTTCATAACTTTGATATTTTTCAAACATTTTTTATTATATTATTATTATTATTATTATAATTATATTTATTTTTATTTTTATTATTATTATTATTACTATTTTCTAATTATTAGTATCTTTTCCAAAAAATCTATATATCTGTAATAATAACAAAAATAATAATAAGTATAAGTAAATAATAAAGCAGTGGTTAATATTGTTATTAGTATATTTTGTTATTATTTCATTATTTATTTGTACTGGTATATAATTGCAAAAAAAAATTTTAAGCAGTAAATTACAGTAATAGCGATACTTATTAAAATAAAATAAATAAATTTTTTAAAAAAGTTTTTATTGTTATTATTATTGTTATTTCTATTTTTATTTTTTGTGGTTATTATATTTGCAAAAATATATACTAAACTCCCAAAAATTACAATGAAATGAAAAAATTGCAATAATGATGATAATAATTGCAAAAATGATGATTATGAATGATATGAGATAAAGATGATAAAGATGATGATAACGAAAATAAAGATGATAATCATGATAGATGATGATAATAACAGGGAAATTTTGCCATATATAATAAAAAAAGGTATAAAAAAAACATTCCCAGAATGAAAAAGCGGCAAATTTTAGCAAAAAATAGCCTTTTAGAGTATACTCCAAATGCGTTTTTCGATTTTTTTGGTTTTCGGGAATTTTTAGGGAAAAAATTAATAATTTCCCGAATGCTAATCATAACAAAAAATGATGATAAAAGTGAAATTAAAAGAATTTTTATAACATTTGAAAATTATTAAAATTATTATTATTATTATTATTATTATTTTATTATTTTTATTTTTATTATTATTTTGATTATTATTTTTATTATTTTTAATTTCTTAATTATTAGTACATTTCCAAAAAATCTATTATATCTTAATAAAACATTAATAATAATAAGTATAAGTATAATAATAAAATGCTAGTGGGTTTTAATAGGTTATTTGTATTATTTTTGTTAATTTCATTTTTTATTATTTGTACTGGTAGATAATTGCAAAATAAATTTTTATAACAGAATAATTTCAGTAATAACGATACTAATTAAGAAATATATAAATAATTTTATAAAAACGTTATTATTGTATTATTATTGTTTTACTATTATTTTTGTTGTGGTTTTATATTATTGCAAAAAAAATATACTAAACTCCTAATTGAATATAAGATAACAATTGCAATAAGTGATAATAAATTTCAATAATATGATAATAGATATAATGATGATATGATGATAATGGATGATAACGAAAAAAAATGATGATAATCATGATAATGATGATGATAATAACAGGAATTTTGCCATATTTTAATATAAAAAGGTATAAAAAAACATTCCCCAAAAATCGAAAAAGCAGCAAAATCTAGCGAAATATAGGTTTTTAGAGTTACTCCAAAAAGAGTTTTTTCGATTTCTTTTGGGATTTTGGAAATTTTTAGGGTAAAATGAAAAATTTCCAGAATTGTATTAAACATAACAATAATATTGATAAAAAGGGGAAAAGAGAATTTTTAACATTTGAATATTATTAAAATTATTTTTATTATTTTATTATTATTTATTATTATTATTATTTTATATTATTTTTATTATTTATTTTTATTTTATTATTACTATTATCTTAAATTAGTACATTTTCCAAAAAATCTATTTTATCTGTAATAATAACAATAATAATAATAAGTAAAGTATAATTAAAAGCTAGTAGTTATAATTTGTTTTAGTATTTTAATTATTATTTTTATCATTATTATTATTTTTACTGGTAGTATAATTTCAAAAATAATTTATAAAGTAATTTAAGTAATCCGATACTAATTAAAAATGAAAATAATTATTATAAAATCGTTATTATTTTTATTATTATTTTTATTACTATTATTTTTGTTGTGGTTATTGTATTATTTCAAAAAAAACATACTTAACTCCAATAATTTCAATAATAATGTAACAATTGCAATAATTTATAAAAATTGCAATAATGATGAAATGATGATGAAATGTATAATGAGATAATGATGATGATAACGATAAAAAATGTAATAGAAAAATGATGATTAAACAGGGGAATTGTGTCCATAATATTAAAAAAAGGATAAGAAAAAATTCCCCAAAAAACGAAAAAGCGGCAAAAACTAGCGAAAATAGGGTTTTGAGAGTATACTCCAAAAGACGGTTTTCGTTTTTGGTGATTTCGGGGAATTTTTGGGTAATAAAGAAATAATTACCAAATTTTTTAATCATAACAATATATGATAAAATGAGAAAAAAAGGGGGAATTTTTTATAACATTTTAAAATTATTTAAAATTTTTATTTTATTTTATTATTATTATATTTTTATTATTTTTATTATTATTTTTATTTTTATTATATTTTATTATTATTATTTCTATTTTCTTAATTATTAGTATCATTGCCAAAAAATTATTATATCTGAATAAAAACAATAATAATAATAATATAGGTATAAAATAATAAGCTAGTGGTTATAATATTTTTATTAGTATTATTTTTGTTATTTTTACTTATTTTTATTTGTACTGGTAGTATAATTGCAAAAATAATTATTATAACAGTAAAATTTCAGTAATAACGATACTAATTAAAATAAGATAAAATAATATTATAAAACTTATAATTTTATTTTTTTGTATTGCTATTTTTATGTTTTGGGGTTTTTATTTTTATTTCAAAATATAACAAACTCCAAAAATTGCAATAATAATGATAACAATTGCAAAAATGATGATAATAAATTTCAATAAGATATAAGATGTGATAATGATATAATGATGAGAAAACGAAATAATGATGATAATCATGATAAAAGATGATGTAAAACAGGAATTGGGAATATAAATAAAAAAGTATAAGAAAACATTCCCAAAAATCGAAAAGCGGCAAAATCTAGCGAAATTAAACCCTTTTTAAGTATACTCCAAAAAGACGTTTTTTTGATTTCTTTTGGGGTTTCGGCAATCATTAGGGTAATAATTTTAATAATTACCAGAATTTTTATTAACATAACAAAAATGATGTAAAAAATGAGAATAAAGAGAATTTTTATAACATTGAATATTATTAAAAATTATTATTATTAGTATTTATTCTTATTATTATTATTATTATTATTATTATTATTATTATATTATATATTATTCATTATAGTATTATTACTATTATCGTAAATTGTAGTATTCATTGCCAAAAAAATCTATTATATCTGTAATAATAAACAATAATAATAATAAGTATAAGTATAATATAATAATGCTAGTGGTTATACCCCTATTGTTATTAGTATTATATTGGTATTATTATACTTATTGTTAATTTTGTACTCGGTAGTATAATTGCAAAAAATAATTAATTCTAACAGTAATAATTACGTAATAAACGATATAAAGTAAGATAATATCTAAATAATTATTATAAAATCGTTATTATTGTTATTAGTATTGTTTTATTATTATTATTGTTTGTGGTAGTCGTTATATTGCAAAAATATATTTATATAACTCAATAATTCAATAACAATGATAACATTGCAATAATTGATGATAAATAATTGCAATAATGATGATAATGATGATGATAAAGATGATCAATGATGATAATGATGATGGATAACGATAACAATGATGATAATCATGATTAATGATGATGATAACCATGAAACAGTTTTTTTTAATGTTTGTCCATATATAATATAAAAAAAAGTATAAGGAAAAACATTCCCAAAAGTCGAAAAAGCGGCAAAAATCTAGTGAACAACCTATAGCCCTTTTGAGAGGTAACTCCAAAATGACGTTTTTCGATTTCTTTGGGGATTTGCGGCAATTTATTAGGGTAAATAATGATAATAATTACCAGAATTTATTAAATCAGAACAATTAATGATGATACAAAGTGAGAATAAAGAGAATTTTGATAACATTTGAATATCATTTAAAAAAGTATTATTATTATTATTATATTGCTTATTATTATTATTATTATTAGTTATTATTATTATTATTATTAGTATTAGTATTATTATTACTATATCTTAATTAATTAGTATTCATTGCCAAAAACTCTATTTATATCGGTATAATAAACAATAATAATCATACAGTATAAGTCTAATAATAATAATGACTTTAGTGGTTATAATATTGTGAATTCGTATTATTATTGTTATTAAGTATCATTATTAGTATATTTACTGGTAGTATTAATTGCAAAAATAATTATTATACAGTAATAATTACCAGTAATACGATACTAATTAAAGATAATGATATAAATAATTATGATAAAATCCGTATTATTGTTATCTTATTGTTTATTACTATTTTTATTGTGTGGTTATAGTATTATTGCAAAAATATATACGTAAACTCAAATAATTGCATAATAATGATAACAATTGCAATAATGGATAATAATTGGCTTTGTGAATAATGCTGATAATATTGCAATAATGATGATAATGATGGATGATAATGATGATAATGATGATAATGATGATGATAACGGATAATAATGGATGAGTAATCATGAGAATGATGATGATAAATAACAGGAATGTGTCCATATATAATATAAAATTAAGGTATAGGAAAAACATTCCCAAAAGTCGAAAAAGCGGCAAAAATCTAGCGAAATATAGCCTTTTGAGAGTATTACTCCCAAAAATGACGTTTTTTCGATTTTCTTTGGGATTTCGCAATTATTAGGGTAATAATTATAATAATTACCAGAATTGTAGTAAGCATAAACAATAATGATGATAAAAAGTGAGAATAAAGAGAATTGTTTGATAAACATTTGAATATTATTAAAAAATTAGTATTAGATTATTATTATGATTATTTTTATATTATATTATTATGTATTATTATTATTACTTCATTATTATGATTATTATTATTACTATAATCTTAATTGATTCGTATGCATGCCAAAAAATCTATTATATCTGTAATAATAACAATAATAATAATAAGTATAAGTATAATAATTAATAATGCTAGTGGTTATAATATTGTTATTAGATTATTATTTTATTATTATCATTATTATTATTTGTTACTGGTAGTATAATTGCAAAAAATAATTATTTATAACAGTAATTAATTACAGTAATAAACGAACTAATTAAGAAATGATATAAATAATTATTATAAATCGTTATTATTGTTATTATTACTTGTTATTACTATTATAGTGTTGTGGTTATTAGTATTTATTGCAAAAATATTATACTATAACTCCAATAAATGCAATAATAAGATAACAAATTGCAATAATGAGAAATAATAATTGCAATAAATGCTTGATAATGATGCTGATAATGATGATAATGATGATAATGATGATGATAACGATAATAATGATGATAATCAATGATAATGTTGATGA
Source organism: Penaeus monodon (assembly GCF_015228065.2). Classification (NCBI taxonomy): domain Eukaryota; kingdom Metazoa; phylum Arthropoda; class Malacostraca; order Decapoda; family Penaeidae; genus Penaeus; species Penaeus monodon. The sequence continues at coordinate 20,782 of NW_023658190.1, forward strand.
TGATAATAAACAGGAATTGTGTCCAATATAATATAAAAAGATATAAGAAAAAAACATTCCCATAAGTCGAAAATGGCAAAAATCTAGCGAAAATCTAGCCTTTTGAGGAGTATACTCCCAAAATGACACGTTTTTCGATTTCTTTGGTGATTTCGGCATTATTAGGGTAATAATTATAAATAATTACCAGAATTGTATTAATCATAACAATAATGATGATAAAGTGAGAATAAAGAGAATTTTGAAACATTTGAATATTATTAAAATTATATTATTATTATTTATTATTATTATTATTATTATAATTATTATATTATTATTATTATCATTATCATATTATTATTAGTATTATTATTGTTATTACTATCATTATTATTATTTGTATGGTAGTATAATTGCAAAAATAATTATTATAACAGTAATAATTACAGTAATAACGATACTAATTAAGATAATGATATAAATAATTATTATAAAATCGTTATTGTTGTTATTATTATTGCTATTACTATTATTATTGTTGTGGTTATTAGTATTATTGAAAAAATATATACTATAACTCCAATAATTGCAATAATAATGATAACAATTGCAATAATGATGATAATAATTGCAATAATGATGATAATGATGATGATAATGATGATAATGATGATAATGATGATGATAATAACAGGAATTGTGTCCATATATAATATAAAAAAGGTATAAGAAAAACATTCCCAAAAGTCGAAAAAGCGGCAAAATCTAGCGAAATATAGCCTTTTGAGAGTATACTCCAAAATGACGTTTTTTTCGATTTCTTTGGTGATTTCGGCAATTATTAGGGTAAATTATAATAATTACCAGAATTGTATTAATCATAACAATAATGATGATAAAAGTGAGAATAAAGAGAATTTTGATAACATTTGAATATTATTAAAATTATTATTATTATTATTATTATTATTATTATTATTATTATTATTATTATTATTATTATTATTATTATTATTATTATTATTATTACTATTATCTTAATTATTAGTATCATTGCCAAAAAATCTATTATATCTGTAATAATAACAATAATAATAATAAGTATAAGTATAATAATAATAATGCTAGTGGTTATAATATTGTTATTAGTATTATTATTGTTATTATTATCATTATTATTATTTGTACTGGTAGTATAATTGCAAAAATAATTATTATAACAGTAATAATTACAGTAATAACGATACTAATTAAGATAATGATATAAATAATTATTATAAAATCGTTATTATTGTTATTATTATTGTTATTACTATTATTATTGTTGTGGTTATTAGTATTATTGCAAAAATATATACTATAACTCCAATAATTGCAATAATAATGATAACAATTGCAATAATGATGATAATAATTGCAATAATGATGATAATGATGATGATAATGATGATAATGATGATAATGATGATGATAACGATAATAATGATGATAATCATGATAATGATGATGATAATAACAGGAATTGTGTCCATATATAATATAAAAAAGGTATAAGAAAAACATTCCCAAAAGTCGAAAAAGCGGCAAAATCTAGCGAAATATAGCCTTTTGAGAGTATACTCCAAAATGAGGTTTTTTTCGATTTCTTTGGTGATTTCGGCAATTATTAGGGTAATAAAGATAATAATTACCAGAAATGTATTAATCATAACAATAATGATGATAAAAGTGAGAATAAAGAGAATTTTGATAACATTTGAATATTATTAAAATTATTATTATTATTATTATTATTATTATTATTATTATTATTATTATTATTATTATTATTATTATTATTATTATTATTATTATTGCCAAAAAATCTATTATATCTGTAATAATAACAATAATAATAATAAGTATAAGTATAATAATAATAATGCTAGTGGTTATAATATTGTTATTAGTATTATTATTGTTATTATTATCATTATTATTATTTGTACTGGTAGTATAATTGCAAAAAATAATTATTATAACAGTAATAATTACAGTAATAACGATACTAATTAAGATAATGATATAAATAATTATTATAAAATCGTTATTATTGTTATTATTATTGTTATTACTATTATTATTGTTGTGGTTATTAGTATTATTGCAAAAATATATACTATAACTCCAATAATTGCAATAATAATGATAACAATTGCAATAATGATGATAATAATTGCAATAATGATGATAATGATGATGATAATGATGATAATGATGATAATCATGATAATGATGATGATAATAACAGGAATTGTGTCCATATATAATATAAAAAGGTATAAAAAAACATTCCCAAAAGTCGAAAATGCGGCAAAATCTAGCGAAATATAGCCTTTTGAGAGTGTACTCCAAAATGACGTTTTTTTTATTTCTTTGGTGATTTCGGCAATTATTAGGGTAATAATGATAATAATTACCAGAATTGTATTAATCATAACAATAATGATGATAAAAGTGAGAATAAAGAGAATTTTGATAACATTTGAATATTATTAAAATTATTATTATTATTATTATTATTATTATTATTATTATTATTATTATTATTATTATTATTATTATTATTATTATTATTATTACTATTATCTTAATTATTAGTATCATTGCCAAAAAATCTATTATATCTGTAATAATAACAATAATAATAATAAGTATAAGTATAATAATAATAATGCTAGTGGTTATAATATTGTTATTAGTATTATTATTGTTATTATTATCATTATTATTATTTGTACTGGTAGTATAATTGCAAAAATGATTATTATAACAGTAATAATTACAGTAATAACGATACTAATTAAGATAATGTATAATATAATTATTATAAAATCGTTATTATTGTTATTATTATTGTTATTACTATTATATTGATTGTGGTTATTAGTATTATGCAAAAATATATCTATAACTCTAATAATTGCAATAATAATGATAGCAATTGTAATAAATGATGATAATAATTGCAATAATCGATATAAATGAGTGATAATATGATAATATGCATTAAGGTGATGATAACGATAATAATGATGATAATCATGTATATGATGATTATAAAAGGAATTGTGTATAATATAATATCAAAAAGGTATTAAGAAAAGCATTCCCAAAGTCGAAAAAGCGGCAAAATCTAGCGAAATATAGCCTTTTGAGAGTATACTCCAAAATGACGTTTTTTCGATTTTTTGGTGATTTCGGCAATTATTAGGGTAATAATGATAACAATATCCAATTGTATTAATCATATACATAATGATGTATAAAATGGAATAAAAGAATTATCATAACATTGAATATTATAAATAATTATTATTATTATTATTATGTTATTATTTTATTATTATTATTATTATTATTATTATAATTATTATTTTATTATTATTTAATATTATATATATAATCTTAATTATTAGTATCATTGCCAAAAATATTATATCTGTAATAATAAAATAATAATAATAAGTTATAAGTATAATATATAATGCTAGTGGTTATAATATTGTTATTAGTATTATATTGTATATCAATAATCATATTATTATTTGTACTGGTAGTATAATTGCAAAATAATTATTATAAAGTAATAATTCAGTAAAATCGATATATAAGATAATGATATAAATAATTATTATAATAATGTTATTATGTTATTATGTGTTATTACTATATTATTGTAGTGGTTATTAGTATTATTGCAAAAATATATACATAACTCCAATAATTGCAATAATAAGTTAACATTGCAATAATGATGATAATAATTGCAATAATGATGATAATGATGGATATGATGTAATGATGATGTAACGATAATAATGATGATAATCATGATAATGATGATGATAATAACAGGATTGTGTCCATATATAATATAAAAAGGTATAAGAAAAACATTCCCAAAAGTCGAAAAAGCGGCAATATCTAGCGAAAAATATCCTTTTGAGAGTATACTCCAAAATGACGTTTTTTCGATTTCTTTGGTGATTTCGGCAATTATTAGGGTAATAATGATAATAATTACCAGAATTGTATTAATCATAACAATAATGATGATAAAAGTGAGAATAAAGAGAAATTTTGAAAACATTTGAATATTATTAAAATTGTATTATT